>NW_028270162.1:46571538-46871538 GCF_037043375.1 Chiloscyllium plagiosum | reverse complement strand
TGTGGAGGAGGGTGGTACAATTGCAACATTTAAGAGGCATTTGGATGGGTATATG
Organism: Chiloscyllium plagiosum; assembly: GCF_037043375.1. Taxonomy (NCBI): domain Eukaryota; kingdom Metazoa; phylum Chordata; class Chondrichthyes; order Orectolobiformes; family Hemiscylliidae; genus Chiloscyllium; species Chiloscyllium plagiosum. The sequence continues at coordinate 46,871,483 of NW_028270162.1, read as the reverse complement.
AATAGGAAGGGTTTGGAGGGATATAGGCCGGGTACTGGCAAGTGGGACTAGATTGGGTTGGGATATCTGGTCGGCATGGACGGGTTGGACCGAAGGGCCTGTTTCAGTGCTGTACATCTCTATGACTCTATTTCTGCCACTTTTCCAGATTTAGCTGTCTCCTCCTTCAGACCATTAGCAGAAGCAGTAGTTTAAATTCTTATCCAGTCACTGCCCAACCTGCTCTGCTCTCCAATTACAGAGTCTGCACTGGTAGAAAATTTGCAAAAATAGTATAAAGTGAAAGAGACAGGAACAAACTTCAGGAGATCATAGACTGCTAGAATTGGGGGAGACAATAGACAATAGGTGCAGGAGTAGGCCATTCAGCCCTTCGAGCCTGCACCACCATTCAATATAATCACGGCTGATCATTCCTAATCAGTATCCTCTTCCTGCCTTATCTCCATAACCCTTGATTCCACTATCTTTGAGAGCTCTATCCAACTCCTTCTTAAATGAATCCAGAGAGTGGGCCTCCACTGCCCCCTGTGGCAGAGCATTCCACACAGCCACCACTCTCTGGGTGAAGAAGTTTCTCCTGAGCTCTGTCCTAAATGGTCTACCCCGTATTTTTAAGCTGTGTCCTCTGGTTCGGCACTCACCCATCAGTGGAAATATGTTTCCTACTGCCAGAGTGTCCAATCCTTTCATAATCTTATACGTCTCAATCAGATCTCCTCTCAATCTTCGAAACTCAAGGGTGTACAAGCCCAGTCGCTTCAGTCTTTCAGTGTAAGGTAATCCTGCCATTCCAGGAATTGACCTCGTGAACCTACGCTGCACTCCCTCAATAGCCAGAATGTCTTTTCTCAAATTTGGAGACCAGAACTGCACACAGTACTCCAGGTGTGGTCTCACCAGGGCCCTGTACAGCTGCAGAAGCACCTCTTTGCTTCTATACTCAATTCCTCTTGTTATGAAGGCCAGCACGCTATTAGCCTTCTTCACTACCTGCTGTACCTGCATGCTTGCCTTCATTGACTAGATCTCTCTGTACTGCCCCTTTACATAAAATGATTCCATTGAGGTAGTAGTCTGCCTTCCTGTTCTTGCTACCAAAGTGGATAACCATACATTTATCCACATTAAACTGCATCTGCCCACTCACCTAACTTGTCAAGGTCACCCTGTAATCTCCTAACATCCTCATCACTTTTCACCCTGCCACCCAGCTTTGTATCATCAGCAAATTTGCTAATGTTATTGCTGATACCATCTTCTAAATTATTAACATATATTGTAAAAAGCTGTGGTCCCGGCACGGATCCCTCGGTACCCCACTGGTCACTGCCTGCCATTCTGAAATTGAGCCATTTATCACTACCCTTTGTTTCCTATTAGCCAACCAATTTTCAATCCAATCTCGTACTTTGCCCCCAATACCATGCACCCTAATTTTACTCACTAACCTTCTGTGTGGGACTTTATCAAAAGCTTTCTGAAAGTCCAGGTACACTACATCTACTGGATTTCCCTCGTCCAACTTCATAGTTACATCCTCAAAAAATTCAAGAAGATTAGTCAAGCATGATTTCCCCTTCATAAATCCATGCTGACTGTCCTATCCTGTTACTACTATCCAGATGTGCAGTAATTTCATCCTTTATAATAGACTCCAGCATCTTTCCCACCACTGAGGTCAGACTAACTGGTCTATAATTACCTGCTTTCTCTCTCCCACCTTTCTTAAAAAGTGGTATAACATTAGCCACCCTCCAATCCTCAGGAACCGACCCCGAATCTATTGAACTCTGGAAAATAATCACCAACGCATCCACGATTTCCCGAGCCACCTCCTTCAGTACCCTGGGATGCAGACCATCAGGCCCCGGAGACTTATCAACCTTCAGACCTAACAGCTTCTCCAACACCAAATCCTGGCAAATATAAATTCCCTTAAGTTCAGGTCCTTCAGCCACTGTTACCTCAGGGAGATTGCTTGTGTCTTCCCAAGTGAACACAGATCTGAAGTACCCATTTAATTCCTCTGCCATTTCTTTGTTCCTAGTAATATATTCCCCTGTTTCTGTCTTCAAGGGCCCAATTTTTGTCCTAACCATTTTTTGCCTTGCACATACCTAAAAAAGCTTTTACTATCCTCCTTAATATTCTTGGCCAGTTTACCTTCGTACCTCATTTTTCCTCTGCGTATTTCCTTCTTAGTAATCCTCTGTTGCTCTTTAAAAGCTTCCCAGTCCTCAGTTTTCCCACTTATCTTAGCTATGTTATACTTTTTCTCTTTTAACAAGATAGACAAGCAGGAGGCTAGAAGAACTCGGAAGGCCAGGTGGCATCAGTAGGTGGGTAGGTCGATGTTTCAGGTGTAACCCTTCTTCAAGACGGGGTGGGTGTAAGGGGAGCTACAGGGGAAGGTTGGTGAGGTGGTGATAGGTGAAGACAAGGGGAGAGTATGACCTGGTTGGTCAATGGGAGGAATGAATCTGGTAAGTAAAAGGGAGGGGGAAGGGCTGGGAAGGGAGTCAGGGGATGGGAAGGGAGATTATTTGGAATTGGAGAACTCAATGTTGAGTCCTCACAGGTTGTAGGCTGCCCAGGCGGAAGGTGAGGTGTTGTTCTTCGAATTTGCAGTTTGGTTCATTGTGGTAATGGAGGAGGCCAAGGATAGTCACATCAGAAAGGGAGTGGGAAGGAAAATTAAAATGAGCAGTGATTGGGAGGTCTGGCAGGCCCCTTGCAGGTCCGGCTGAGATGCGTGGTGAACTGTTCCCTAAGTATACGTTCGGTCTCTCTGATGTAGAGAAGACCACATCAGGATCACCTGATGCAGTAAACTAGGTTGGAGGAGAGGCAGATGAATCTCTGTTTCACCTGGTAGGACTATTTGGGCCCTGGATGGAGTGAGGGGAGTTGGTGTACAAGCAGGTTTTTCATCTTTTCCAGTTGCAGGGGTACCTGGGAGTTTGGGGGGGGGTTAGTGGGGAGGGTGGGGCAAACCAAGGATTGACAGAGGGAATGGTCCTTGCAGAAGGCAGAGAGGGGTGGCAAGGGAAAGATGTTCTTGGTGGTGAGGTCTCGGAGTTGGTGGTAGTGTTTAAAGATGATGCGCTGGATACAGAGACTTCTGAGGTTGTAGATGAGGACAAGGGGGACTCTGTCTTTATTGCACTTGGTGTGATTTAGGGCAGTAGAACAGGGAATGGAGATGGTGCTTCAGAGGGCTGTGTGGATGACAGAGCCGGGAGAAGCACGTTGTTCAAAATAGGTGGACACCTGGGATGCTTGGGAGTGGAATTCTCCTCGTCCTCGCAGATGCGGCGGAGAAGGAGGAATTGGGAGAAGGGGATGGAGTTCTTGCAGGATACTTGGTGGGAGGAGGTGTAGTCAGGTCATTGTGAGAATGTGTGAGTTTATAGTAAACATCCCACTGGATGCTATTGCCAGAGATGGAAATGGAGAGGTCAAGAAAGAGGAGGGAGATGTTTAAGACGGACCAAGTGAATTGAGGGCAGAGTGGAAGTTGTGGGTGAAGTCAATGAATTGCCTTCGCCCACAAATTTCACCCCACCCTCAAATTCACTTGGTTCATCTCAGACACCTCCCTTCCCTTTCTCCAACCTAGTTTACTGAGTCCGGTGCTCCCAATCTGGTCTTCTCTACATCGGGGAGACCAAATGGAAACTTAGGGAATGGTTCGCATCTCAGCTGGGCCTGCAGGGGCCAACCAGATTTCCTAGTCACTGCCCATTTTAATTCCCCTTCCCACTCCCTTTCTGTCATGACCATCCTTGGCCTCCTCCATTGCCACAATGAACCAAACCGTAAACTGGAGGAACAACATCTCACTTTCTGCCTGGGCAGCCTACAGCCCAGAGGACTCAACATTGAGTTCTCCAATTTCAAATAACCTCCATTCCCATCCCCCAACTCCCTTCCCAGCCCCTCCCCTCCCTTCCTCTCCTCCCTGCCACCTACCGGATTAATTCCTCCCATTGACCAACCAGGTCGTATCCCCTACCTGTCTTCACCCATCCCCACTTCACCACCCTGCCCCCGCCACCCCCTTTGCCTGCAGCTCCCCTTACACCCACCCTCTGTCCTGAAGAAGTGTTACATACCCGAAACATTGACTTCTCCACCTCCTGATGCTGCCTGGCTTGCTATGTTCTTCCAGCCTCCTGCTTGTCTACCTTGGATTCCAGCAATTGCATTCTTTTTGTCTGTAATGGAATTGGGAGAGACAAGGCAGAATAAATTTAACCAGGAAAGTGAAGGATGAGGAGAAGCATTATAAACTAAATGTTAACAATTTAAATTGGGTCTGGGAAGAGAGAGTTCTAAGGGTGTATGTAGACAAATCTTAGAAGGTGGTATGACAAGTTTACAAGGCTATTGAAAAAGCATATAGAATTCCTATCTTTAATGATAGAGGCAGTGAATACAAAAACAACTGGTCTGCCAAATCTTTATTAAGCACTTACAGGTCTCAGGTAAAGTACTGTGTTCAATCCTGGACACCACATTTCAGGAAGGGTATCTCGGACTTAGAACATAGAACAATACAGCACAGAACAGGCCCTTCGGCCCACGATGTTGTGCCGAACATTTGTCCTAGCTTAAGCACTCATCCATGTACCTATCCAATTGCCGCTTAAAGGTCACCAAAGATTCTGACTCTACCACTCCCAGAGGCAGCGCATTCCTTGTCCCCACCACTCTCTGGGTAAAGAACCCACCCCTGACATCTCCCCTATACCTTCCACTCTGCACCTTAAATTTATGTCCCCTTGTAACACTCTGTTGCACCCGGGGAAAAAGTTTCTGACTGTCTACTCTATCTATTCCTCTGATCATCTTATAAACCTTTATCAAGTCACCCCTCATCCTTCGCCATTCCAACGAGAAAAGGCCTAGCACTCTCAACCTATCCTCGTACGACCTATTCTCCATTCCAGGCAACATCCTGGTAACAGGTGCAGGAACGGTCAGCTAGAATCTTGCTAGTGACTACAAGGCAAATGGAAGGACTGGAGAAGCTGGTGTGGTATTCAAGCAGATAAGGTTAAAAGATGGTTTGTATTTGTTCAAAGTCATAAATGTTTTTGAAAGATTAATAATGAAAATCTGTCTCCTATGCCAGAAAGGTTGGTAATCAGACCACACAGATTTAAGGTGATATTCAAAAGAACCATAGGTGACTTTAGGACTTTCCTTTGCTAATACAGTGAGTTGGAATGAAGAAGAGGTAGGAGCAGAAACGGTTGAAACATTCAAAAGAGATTTCAAATTGAAGAAACAAATCTACTTTAGGTTACAGAGAAAGAGCAGAGAGTGGGACTAATTGGGTAGGTCTACCAAGGAGTTGAAACATGTATAATGGTCCACATGAGTGCTTCTACACTGCAAACAATAATGTTACATTGAGAATTTCCTCCACTATCTGTCAGTATTATCATCTGTTGGCCAAGGCAGCAGCTTGTAATTTGTCTGAATGGTGGAATAACTGAAATTCTAATATCGAATCCTATCCTGATCTGGAAAAGTAGCATTCTACTGCTAAAAGTACAATGTTGATCCATAATGTATACCTTTGAACTTGTAAACAAGTAATAATTTAGAAGAATTGGTACGAGTGATGTTTTGTTTGTTTATAGCTCAAACTGGCTGATATGGGCCTGGCACTAGAGAGTGCTCGCTTGTTAACCTGGAGAGCAGCCATGCTGAAGGATAATGGAAAATCATATATAAAGGTAATGAAAGTTTAGAGTTTTTCTTGTATATCAAGATAAGGCTTTGATGTTTGAAATCACTCTTTCTTTTAGGCGCACACTGTCAGTTTTCATGGCTGTATGCTTGTAATTGGAACAGCAAGGTTGTTAAATGTCTTTTGATAGATAAATTCCTTAGATCTGTTGCTGCATGCTGAGCCCAGATCAGTTGTCTCCTTTGAAACTTCTTTAAATATTAAGTCTGTTTTGTTGGGATGATTGTGTATCAAAAGTATTAAGAGCAGGAGTTTGACCTTTCAAGCCTGCTCTACCATTCAGAAAGATCATAGCTGATCTGGTTGTGGTCTCAGCTCCACTTTCCTTTCTGCACCCATAACCCAGTACTCCCTTTGTCTGTCAAGGATCTGTCTAACATAACCTTGAATAAATTTAAAGACCCATTCTCCAACCTTATCGGAAGAGAATTCCAAAATCTCTGTCCTGGCTGCAACAAAGGAATCTACCACGATGAGCAAAATATAAATGCATATGATTAATTCACATAAAATATTGTTTGTTGGTGAGGTGATGGCCTTGTGGTATTGTCGCTGGACTGTTAATCCAGAAAGGCGAAAAGTGGGTACTGCAGATGCTGGAGATCAGTCAGGATTAGAGTGGTGCTGGAAAAGCACAGCAGGTCAGGCAGCATCCGAGGAGCAGGAAAATCGACGTTGATTTTCCTGCTCCTCGGATGCTGCTTGACCTGCCGTGCTTTTCCAGCACCACTCTAATCTTGACTGTTAATCCAGAAACCCAGGTGATGTCCAGGGCATCCAGATTCAGATCCAGCCACAGCAGCTAATAGTATTTGAATTCAACAAATAAAATCTGGAAATAGGAGTCTAATGATAACCATGAATCTATTGTCGATTGTTAGAAAAACCCATCTGGTTCATTAATGTCCTTCAGGGAAGGAAACTGCCATCCTTACCTGGTCTGGCCCACATGTGACTCCAGACCCACAGCAATGTGGTTGACTCTTACCTGCCCTCTTTGACTTTGTGGTGTGACGCACACACCACAAAGTCAAAGCTTTTTGTCTTGCACTCATCAGACCTGGTTGCAAGAAGCCAAAGTGTGGTAGGGAGCACCACTTTATTCAGCTTGAAATGGGTTGCTGATTAGCTGTTAGTCTTGATGATGAAACAGCATGAAAAGACAGTATAGTGTGAATGATACAGTTTGAGAGAGGTGCCAAGAACAGAGAGACCTGAAGGTGCTTATTTATAAATCCGTGAAGGTGACAGGGTAACTCAATGAAACAGTTAAGCAATTGCATAGAATATTAATAAAATACTGTAGGTTCTGGGAATCTAAAATAAAATAAGAGAATGCTGGAGAAACTCAACAGGTCTGGCAATATCAGTGGAGAAACACAGTTAATGTTTCACATCCAAATATAACCCTTCTTCAGAACTTCTCTGATTTCTCCAGCACTTTCTATTTTTATTACATGGAATACTTAGCCTTGTAAACAAAGGCTTTGAACATGAAAACAAAGAAGTCATGCAAACCCTTACAAATCACTAGTTAAGCCTCAGCTGGATATTGTGTACAATTATATCAAGGATGAGGGTCATCATTTGTGTGGGGACACTGGCAAATGTTAGAGAAGCAAAGGATAAGACAGACATGATAGAGATGTTCAAAATTACAAAGTGTTGAATAGAGCAAAAACGGAGAAGCTGTCTCCTTGGTAATGGGTCTGTAACCAGAGATCATAGATTTCTGCACAATTACATAGGTTTATACAGCACTGCATAAGGCCATTTGGTCAGTTCATATCAGTACAATGCTCCATTCAATCCTCTGCCCATCATTCCTAAGCTAAAATCTATCATTATAACCTTGTGTTGCCTCTCTTTCATATGCTTGGCCAATTTCCTCTTCTCTCTGGTACTGTTGAACCAAGTTCATTGAACTCATCACTCACTAATATTGATGGCTTCTAGCAATGCACTTACCCTCAAGAGAAAACATTATATCCATTCTATCAAAACCTTTCATAATCTTAAAGAACTCTGTTAAAGGACCTGTCACCTTTTTCAATAGAAAAGAGATCCAGCCTGCCAATCCATTCCTAATATGTAAAGTCTTGCATTTCATCACATCACTTGTATAAGCCTTTGGTTCACACTCTCCAGTCTTTTTATCTTTTTTGTAATTCAGCCACTGCACACTGTGATCTTTGGTGCAGTCTAGCCCACCTTTGAAACAAGTTTAACATAACTTGGGTAATTGCACCCTCTAGAGCAGAGGGACTTGAGCATCCCTCTAGAGCAGACTTCCCAGTCCAGAGGCAGGGACACTATCCACTGCACCACAAGAAGGTCCCAACAAGTCTGCTTTAACCTATTTTTCTAATCAACCAGTTCAGCAATGCTGTTCCACACCTCTGGCAACTTGAATCCGGGGCTCCCAGGCTTCCTGATCTAGAGGTTGGGACATTACCACATTACCACAGTGCCACAAGAAGGCAACAAATCTGCTTTAATTTTTAAAAAATTTAACCTATTTTTCTAGTCAACCCATTCAGAGATGTTCAATAACTGTGACATCCTTCTGTAATTTGTTGCCTTTCTACATTATTATTAACTATCCCACCCCATTCCACCAATTTGATGACATCAGCAAATTTATAAATCATGTTTTTGATTTCAAGGTCCAATTCATTAACATAAATTGTGAAGAGCTTTATTCTCCACACTGATCCTTGTGGAACATCACTTCCCATTTTCAGCCACTTGGAACACCTATCCTTGATTTCCAACCTTCGCTTTCTTTCTCGAAGGCACCTCATCAACCACTCTGCCACTCGTCCCCAAGTTCTACAGCTTAAAAATGATTGGTAAAAGAACTAGGGGAGAAATAATTTCACACTCCCCCCGTCCTAGCAAGCACTGCCTGAAAGAACAGACACCTTCAAAAAGCAATTGAACAGTATTTGGAGAAATTTAATTTTCAGGGTTTTGGAAAATAGCTGATGTGTAGGAAGCAGTCAACTCTAAAAGAGTCTGACCAACACAGTTGGCTGAATGGCCTTATTTGCTATAAATTACATGATTTAGCATTTATCCCTGGTGGGGTATTTTGTTGTGCAGTGTGTGCAAATTCAGGTTTTGTCCCTGGTCAGGCCTGTGCTGAGTTAATAGATTCGGTTGGGTTAGTAGCACAGCGTCTGTTGAGGCAATGCTGTACTGTAGGTGATGCTGTCTTTTAGATGAGGTGTTAAGCAAGCTCCTGTTAGCCTCTTGGGTGGATGTAAAAAGATCCCTTGCCACTATTTGAAGAGAAGTGGTGGAATCCTCCTGGTGTCCTGGCCATTTGTACCTATCAGCTAACACCTAAAGCAGAATATCTGGTCATTCTTTTCCACTGCTGGTTGTGTGCAAATTACTTGCTGCATTTGTTACACTTTGACCTCGGTTCAGAAATATCGCTTGTAAGTGGCTTTGAGAAATCCTGACCTTGTGAAAAGTTTTATGTAACATACAGGTCTTTCTTTCATTCGCCTAAAGAGGAAAAAAATGTCATCCAGTGTTGGTGCTCCAGTCACAATAGAGGGTAAATCTTTGTTGGGAAGTGCTTAACTAAGCATGGCAGGTAAGCACAGAATAGAGGGTTTCCCTGACATTCCAGTCATAGTCATACAGACCCTTCGGTCCAACCAGTCCATGCTGAGCATAATTCCGAACTAAACCAGTCCCACCCGCCTGCGCCTGGCCCATATTCCCCCAAACCCTTTCCTATTCCTGCCAACTTTGGCTTGGATTTTCACTGATGGTGCACACTAGGAGATTTGGCACAGTCGATATAAGGGCAAAAGGTGGTGACAGGAGGCTTTGATGGACATGAATTGGCACTAAGTGGGAACAGATCCACACTGTAGAAATCCTATGATTCAAACCTCCCTTGACTTCCAATTTAAAAAAAAGGGGTGAACAACTTGCAAACATCAAGGCCAATGCTAAACATAGAGCAAACAGCTGTGATCAACCTCTGATAAAGACTTGTAAGTACAACTTTAACCCTCCTAATGCTGAATTCAACTTTGGACCTTCCTACATATAACTGGTTATTCTAGTTGATACTTTTGAGGTAAGACCACACTAGAAAACACAAACAATAACAGTCAATTGACGTTATTCTCACCTTGACATTGGCCTTAGCGAAATGTATTCCCAGGATCCCCGAAGCCCATGTACCAGTTCATGTGAACTGACCATACAGCAGCCTAATCCTGCATCACAAGCCCTATGTAGAGATAGACATGTGAGTATGTATTTGATATGGCGGATGGGGGAAGGAGTGGTGACGAGTTAAGTACCTTACCAAAAGGAGTACTTTGTGTTTCCAAGTGTGGTCTTCCCTCAAAAATATTAAACAGAATAACCAGTTATGTGTAGGAAGCTCCAAAGTTGAAATCAGCATTGCAAGGGTTAAAGTTGTACTTAAAAGTCTGTATCAGAGGCTGATCACAGCTGTTTGCTCTATGTTTAGCATTGGTCTGTCCCATGAAGTAGCAGCCTTGAGCCTGGGATCTTCTGGAACGGAGGCCCCTGATGTAATGCAAGTTGTTCACCCCTTTTCTTTAAATTGGAGGTCAAGCGGGGTTTGAACCATAGAATCTCTACAAAGTGGAAGCAGGCCATTCAACCCATCAAATCCACACCGACCGTCTGAAGAGCATACCACCTAGACCCATCCGCCTACCCTATCCCTGTAACCCACATTTCTCATGACTAATACACCTAACCAGCACATCCCTGGACACTAGGGGCAATTTAGCATGGCCAATCCACCTAACCTGCACATCCTTGGACTGTGGGAGGAAGCCAGGAGCACCCGGAGGAAACCTACACTGACATGAGGAGAATGTGCAAACTCCACACAGACAGTCGACGGAGGTTGTCATCGAACTGAGGTCTCTGGTACTGTGAGGCAGCAGTGCTAACCACTGAGCCACCATACCGCCCTGGAGGGGCTGTAGCTTGGCATAGTAGATATGGAAGACCTTTGGGTGAGTGAGCGCATGAGGTGGCACTTTCTGGCATGGGTGGGACATAGAAGTGTGGGACAGTTTGAGGGCTGCATGGATTTTTCATTTTTTTTAATTCTTTATTTTTAAAGTTTGTACGCAGTGCCTTATCCTAGAGGCAGGCAGTCTGCCCAGCCCACTTCTACACCCAGCAACCTCCTCATTTATTCTGGGGTCACCTATCCTGATCAGTAATCCAGTATTTCCACATTTCCCTACACCAGACTGATAATCTGATTCCAATCAGGGAGCTCTGGCTGACAGATTAAAAAACAAGGGAGTGTCAGATATCCTGACACTCTGAAAGTTGCCCTATGAGGGAGTTGGATCAGTGTCAAGGTGTAAGTAAAGGGGGACTTGGTGGCAGGATACCTGCCTCTGTAGAGTTATTTCAGGCTCCATTGAGCCAGAAGTTCTCTCAACTCTCTGTACCTCTCTCAAGAGTAAAAATCTGGACATAACAGTTCAGATCATCATAAGTGACCACAAGGGGTCCAGACAGAGTTGATAAGGAGAACCTATTCTCTTTGATAGGAGGGCTGAAAACAACAAAATATTGATTTAAATTGACTGGCAGATAACCAGATTTGATATAAGGAAAAATATTTTTAACACAAGTGTTTTGAATCCGAAGTGCATTGCCTGAGAGTGTGTGACTGCAGAATCAATCAAAGGGAGTTTGGATAGTTACCTGGAAAGGTTTGCATGGCTGTTTGGAGAGGGAATGGGACTAGCTGAGTGGCTGTTACAAAGAGACAATATGAACCCAATGAGCCAAATGGCTCCCTTCTGTGCTATACCATTCCGTGGTTAAATTAACTGGGATCCTGCTCAAGGTCCTTGGTTTAAATTATCTGTGTATTGACCTTGAATGCTGACAGAATAGGTCTTTACTATGGTGCCCTTGGATACCCAGCTGTCATTTATACATGAAATGTGGCGACTTGTGATACAAGAGGACTGTCTGTTTCAGCAGGAGAGAAGTGGAAAGAGTTAAGAGCATGTCTGGTATGAAGCAAGACTATCAATCAAGTGTAGTCTGGCATGATATATTTTCTTAGCTCAAAGTTCTCAATCATGGGTAATAAATATCGCTCAGAGTATCATTTTTTCTCATTTACAAAAATAGTGTCGTTACTGTCATTTAGGCAACTGGGAATCTATTTTGAAGCAAGAATGTAATTTATATTTCTGAAATAACAACCTTCAAAGCTGCAATGCTGCATTCCACAGAACCATAGCTGCAATTATATAGTACACAGAAAATATTTTCCAAAATGGAAAGTCTGAATGTTTCTCATGTATTGAATTGTTACTGATTGCCTCTGCTTACAATAATATCGAAACACTTGGTGCTAGAAGAGAATAAACCATCAGTTTGAAATTTGTTACGTGGCAAGACATGATTGAAAGCAAGCTGTTTCTGCAAATTCCATTACTGCTCACACATTGCTGCCAGAGACAGTTTATTTCTCTTTCAGCTGACATACTACAGATAAGAAATTTCTATTTGAAATAGGTTGGCTTTCCCAGTATAAGACCCATAATTTCAAAGCAAATAATTGGATATATCGGTAGAGTGTCTGTGTTTAGCTGTAATTTGGCAACAACAATATTTGTTTGTTAGTACATAATTTCAGTGTTGCTGATAAAAGATAAGATATAGGAATAGAATTAGGCCATGCAGCCCATTAAGTCAACTCCACCATTCACCCTCTAAAAGGTCACCCCTCAGCCTCCGATACCGCAGGAGAACAAAACCCTAACACATTCAGCCTGTCCTGATAACTCAGTATATTCCCATCTATGGTGTATTCCCTTTTACTGTTTGACCTCCACAAATGCATTACCTCCAGTGTTGAGCTCCATCTGCCACTTGCCTGCCCATTCCACTGGCCCATCTATATTATACTGGAGCTTACAGCTACCTTCTACACTATCAACTACATGGCCACTTTTTGTGTTGTCTGCAGATCTCCCAATTGTGCCCTCTACGCTCATGTCCAAGTTGTTTTTGTAGAAAACAAACAGCTGGGGTCCCAACATCCAGCCCTGCAGAACACCACTTGAAACAGCTTTTCATTTGCAAGGGAGGCATTGGCCATTACCCCTTGCTTCCTATTACTAAGTCAACATTGGATCCAATTTAACACATTACACTGTATCTCCTGAGCTTTTACTTTTTTGACAAGTCTGCCACATGGGACCTTGTCAATGCCTAACTAAAATCCATCTAGACAGCATCCACTACAGTACCCTCACCAATCCTCCATGTCACTTCCTCAAAGAATTCAATCAAATTTGTAAGGCATGACCTTCCCTTAACAAAGCCATACTGACTATCCATGCATTTCTAAGAGAGATCTTATCTGGAATGATTCTAACAATTTGTCCATCACTAAAGTAAGGCTAACAAGCTTCTAATTGTTAGGCATTTCCTTTGTATCCTTTTGAAACAAAGGAACCGCATTTGCATTCCTCCAGTCCTTTGGCAGCTCACCTCCTCAGATACTCTGGTATTTCTTCCCTGATCTCCTTCAACATTTTTGGGAACAATCCATCTGGCACCGACGACTTACCCACTTTCAGGAATTCCAATCCTCTCTCAATATGATTATTTTGTCCAATATTTCACATTGATCCTCTTGGAATCCCAAATCAACATCATCCCTTTTCTGTGTAACACAGACACGAAAATATCATTAAAAGTTTTTCCCATATCCTCTGCATCTTAACACAAGCTCCCTTCTTCATCTCTGATAAGTCCCACCTTTTTCCTTAGCTATCCTTTTGCTCTTTATACACTGCTAAAGTATCTTTGGGTTTTTGAAATGACTGCACAGAGGTCAGTATCCTGTCACCAAGACCCCCTTTATTTACTTGTGCACAGCTCAGAGTCAGTCCCCCAAAGTGAGGAGATTTTGAATGCCTTGTTTATTTTTTTTTAGGGGAGGGTAATCTCCTATTTATTTTTTTTGAATTTTTATTTTTTTTTCACCTGAGTGGCCAAATCTCTTTTTTTTTCCTTTTTCTTTTTGTTTAACCCCCACACTACCATCTAACTGCAGTAGTCCTTATTTTTTTCCCCAGCACCCATGCTGTGTGTGTGCAGGTGTGAAACGCAGTGAGAGACACAAGATGTACGAGTCTTTATTCAATTTCCACCACCAGGAAGAAAGAAAACACCCGAGTGGCCAGTGACAAGCAGTGCCCTTCACATCAAAGGGCAGTGCTGTGTGATCAAAACAGTGAAGGGGAGGGTAGGGGCTAAATCAAAATAGAGTTGGAGGGGGAAATAAGCACTCCACTCCCTGCGGCAATGCCTTGTTTATTTCTTTTTTTTTACGTGTGAAACACAGTGAAAGACACAAAGTGCACGAATTTTTTATTCAATTTCCACCACCAGGAAGATAGGAAAACACCTGAGTGGCCAGTGACAAACACTGCCCTTCACATCAAAGGGCAGTGCTGTGTGATCAAAACAGTGAGGGGGAGGGTAGGGACTAAATCAAAATAGAGTTGGAGGGAGAAATGATGCACTCCACTCCCTGCGGCGCCCACCTCTCCCTGAACAACTCCAGGGTGTTGGTGGACACCGCGTGCTCCTTCCCCAAGGACACCCGGGCTCTAACGTAACCGCGGAAGAGGGGCAGGCAGTCGGCCCTAACGACCCCCTCCACGGCCCGCTGCCTAGACCTGTTGATGGCCAGTTTGGCCAGGCCCAGGAGCAGACCCACGAGGAGGTCTTCAGACCTGCCCTCCTTCCTCCGTACCAGGTGCCCAAAGATCAGGAGCGTGGGACTGAAGTGCAACCAAAAGCAGAGGAGAAGGTTTTTAAGAAAATCAAAAAGGGAGTGCAAACGCCCACACCCAATATACACGTGGTCCACAGACTCCACAGCGCCACAGAACAAGCAGTTGGGCTGGGAGTCCGTGAACCACCGCAATCTGCGGTTGCAGGGGACTGCTGCGTGCAGCACCCTCCACCCCAGATCCCCGAGAGAAAGGGGGAGGACTCCCGCGTAGAGAGCCCTCCACTGGGGATCCCCACCGCCCGGTGGCAAATGGGCACGCCAAGGCGTGTCCGGACGGTGGATGAGGGAGAAGAGGTGGACGGTGTGCAGCAGCAGTCTATACAGGGCTCTCCTTTTCACCTCCTTGAACGAAACAAAAGTAAAATTTCGGAGGCGGCTCAGGTTGTGGGGCACAGGCTCCCGCGGGAAGTATGGGACCTTGGGGCCAATGTGAAATTCCGTCCGGGCTGGGGTGAGCGCGGACGGGATCCCACCGCACACCTGAGCGTCCTCCAACTGGTGCACTACGTCGGGTCCGAGCACCGCCGTTTTAAGGCGTCGGATGGCGGTGGCCACGTACCGGACGTCTACCGCTGCCCTGCTCGCTATGTCCTGCGGCAGCGTCCAGCCCAGGCCAATGCCTTGTTTTTTTTTTCCCTGCGGATGATCCCCTGTTTATTTATTTATTTATTTTAAATTTAACCCCCACACTACCGCCTAAGTGCGGTAGTGCTTATTTTATCCCCAGCACCCATGGTGTGTGTGCGCAGGTGTGAGACACAGTGAAAGACACAAAGTGCACGAATCTTTATTCAATTTCCACCACCAGGAAGATAGGAAAACACCCGGGTGGCCAGTGACAAACACTGCCCTTCACATCAAAGGGCAGTGCTGTGTGAACAAAACAGTGAAGGGGAGGGTAGGGACTAAATCAAAATAGAGTTGGAGGGAGAAATGATGCACTCCACTCCCTGCGGCGCCCACCTCTCCCTGAACAACTCCAGGGAGTTGGTGGACACCGCGTGCTCCTTCCCCAAGGACACCCGGGCTCTAACGTAACCGCGGAAGAGGGGCAGGCAGTCGGCCCTAACGACCCCCTCCACGGCCCGCTGCCTAGACCTGTTGATGGCCAGTTTGGCCAGACCCAGGAGCAGACCCACGAGGAGGTCTTCAGACCTGCCCTCCCTCCTCCGTACCGGGTGCCCAAAGATCAGGAGCGTGGGACTGAAGTGCAGCCAGAAACTGAGGAGAAGGTTTTTCAGGAAATCAAAAAGGGAGTGCAAACGCCCACACCCAATATATACATGGTCCACGGACTCCACAGCGCCACAGAACAAGCAGTTGGACTGGGAGTCCGTGAACCACCGCAATCTGCGGTTGCAGGGGACTGCGTGCAGCACCCTCCACCCCAGATCCCCGAGAGAAAGGGGGAGGACTCCCGCGTAGAGAGCCCTCCACTGGGGATCCCCACCGCCCGGTGGCAAATGGGCACGCCAAGGCGTGTCCGGATGGTGGATGAGGGAGAAGAGGTGGACGGTGTGCAGCAGCAGTCTATGCAGGGCCCTCCTTTTTATATCCCTAAATGAGACAAAATTAAAATTTCAGAGGCGGCTCAGGTTGTGGGGCACAGGATCCCGCGGGAAGTACGGGACCTTGGGGCCAATGTGAAATTCCGGCCGGGCTGGGGTGAGCGCGGACGGGATCCCACCGCACACCTGAGCGTCCTCCAACTGGTGGACTAAGTCGGGTCCAAGCACCGCCGTTTTAAGGCGTCGGATGGCGGTGGCCACATACGCTGCCCTGCTCGCTATGTCCTGCGGCAGCGTCCAGCCCAGGCCAATGCCTTGTTTTTTTTTTTGTTTTTTTTTAACCCCCACACTACCGCCTAAGTGCGGTAGTGCTTATTTTATCCCCAGCACCCATGGTGTGTGTGTGCAGGTGTGAGACACAGTGAAAGACACAAAGTGCACTAATCTTTATTCAATTTCCACCACCAGGATGATAGGAAAACACCCGGGTGGCCAGTGACAAGCACTGCCCTTCACATCAAATGGCAGTGCTGTGTGATCAAAACAGTGAAGGGGAGGGTAGGGACTAAATCAAAATAGAGTTGGAGGGAGAAATGATGCACTCCACTCCTTGCGGCGCCCACCTCTCCCTGAACAACTCCAGGGTGTTGGTCGACACCGCGTGCTCCTTCTCCAAGGACACCCGGGCTCTAACATAACCGCGGAAGAGGGGCAGGCAGTCGGCCCTAACGGCCCCCTCCACGGCCCGCTGCCTGGACCTGTTGATGGCCAGTTTGGCCAGGCCCAGGAGCAGACCCACGAGGAGGTCTTCAGACCTGCCCTCCTTTCTCCGTACCGGGTGCCCAAAGATCAGGAGCGTGGGACTGAAGTGCAGCCAAAAACAGAGGAGTAGGTTTTTAAGGAAATCAAAAAGGGAGTGCAAACGCCCACACCCAATATATACATGGTCCACGGACTCCACAGCGCCACAGAACAAGCAGTTGGACTGGGAGTCCGTGAACCACCGCAATCTGCGGTTGCAGGGGACTGCGTGCAGCACCCTCCACCCCAGATCCCCGCGAGAAAGGGGGAGGACTCCCGCGTAGAGAGCCCTCCACTGGGGATCCCCACCGCCCGGTGGCAAATGGGCACGCCAAGGCGTGTCCGGATGGTGGATGAGGGAGAAGAGGTGGACGGTGTGCAGCAGCAGTCTATGCAGGGCCCTCCTTTTTATATCCCTAAATGAGACAAAATTAAAATTTCAGAGGCGGCTCAGGTTGTGGGGCACAGGATCCCGCGGGAAGTACGGGACCTTGGGGCCAATGTGAAATTCCGGCCGGGCTGGGGTGAGCGCGGACGGGATCCCACCGCACACCTGAGCGTCCTCCAACTGGTGGACTAAGTCGGGTCCGAGCACCGCCGTTTTAAGGCGTCGGATGGCGGTGGCCACGTACGCTGCCCTGCTCGCTATGTCCTGCGGCAGCGTCCAGCCCAGGCCAATGCCTTGTTCATTTTTTTTTTCTCTCTCTTTTTTTTTAAATTTTCTATTTTTTTCTTTTTTTTCTTTTTTTTTTTAACCCCCCACACTACCACCTAAGTGCGGTAGTGCTTATTTTATCCCCAGCACCCATGGTGTGTGTGTGCAGGTGTGAGACACAGTGAGAGACACAAGGTGCACGAATCTTTATTCAATTTCCACCACCAGGAAGGTAGGAAAACACCCAGGTGGCCAGTGACAAACACTGCCCTTCACATCAAAGGGCAGTGCTGTGTGATCAAAACAGTGAAGGGGAGGGTAGGGACTAAATCAAAATAGAATTGGAGGGAGAAATGATGCACTCCACTCCCTGCGGCGCCCACCTCTCCCTGAACAACTCCAGGGTGTTGGTGGACACCGTGTGCTCCTTCTCCAAGGACACCCGGGCTCTAACGTAACCGCGGAAGAGGGGCAGGCAGTCGGCCCTAACGACCCCCTCCACGGCCCGCTGCCTGGACCTGTTGATGGCCAGTTTGGCCAGGCCCAGGAGCAGAACCACGAGGAGATCTTCAGACCTGCCCTCCTTCCTCCGTACCGGGTGCCCAAAGATCAGGAGCATGGGACTGAAGTGCAGCCAGAAACAGAGGAGAAGGTTTTTCAGAAAATCAAAAAGGGAGTGCAAACGCCCACACCCAATATATACATGGTCCACGGACTTCACAGCGCCACAGAACAAGCAGTTGGGCTGGGAGTCCGTGAACCACCGCAATCTGCGGTTGCAGGGGACTGCTGCGTGCAGCACCCTCCACCCCAGATCCCCGAGAGAAAGGGGGAGGACTCCCGCGTAGAGAGCCCTCCACTGGGGATCCCCACCGCCCGGTGGCAAATGGGCACGCCAAGGCGTGTCCGGATGGTGGATGAGGGAGAAGAGGTGGACGGTGTGCAGCAGCAGTCTATGCAGGGCCCTCCTTTTTATATCCCTAAATGAGACAAAATTAAAATTTCAGAGGCGGCTCAGGTTGTGGGGCACAGGATCCCGCGGGAAGTACGGGACCTTGGGGCCAATGTGAAATTCCGGCCGGGCTGGGGTGAGCGCGGACGGGGTCCCACCGCACACCTGAGCGTCCTCCAACTGGTGGACTAAGTCGGGTCCGAGCACCGCCGTTTTAAGGCGTCGGATGGCGGTGGCCACGTACGCTGCCCTGCTCGCTATGTCCTGCGGCAGCGTCCAGCCCAGGCCAATGCCTTGTTTATATCTGAAAACCAGGACTCCCTGATTGGTCCAGATTAACAATTTCACTCAAGAATCTCAGAAACAATTTGATCCATCTGGTTCCATTCACCACAGTTTTCTTTTATCTTGTTTGCTAACAATTTTTCACATCCTCTCTTTGATTACTTTATTCCTTTAGTTACACGATCCTTTTAATACTTCTCTAGGTAATCTATAGTACTGGGTTTGTTTTTGTGACTATGTAAGGTTTCTTTTTACTGTTTAATGTTCCCCTGTATTTTTCGAAACAACCACGGGTGTCCAGGTTTGGCAGTACCATTGTTATTTTTGGAGAGGACATGTCTGCTTTGTGCTTCAAGGATCTTGCTTTTTAGTGCCTTCTGCTGGTTTACCACTGATTTATCCTTTAGCAGTCCTGTCAAGTCTGCCTCAGCAAAATCACTTATATATTTTGCAAAATTTGCCTTATCCAAGTTATAAACATTTACTCCTGATTTATTTCTGTCCTTTCCCAAAATAATACTAAATCTCACGAAATCTCACGAAATTGTGGTCACTCTCCCTGTGTTCGCACACTGTTACTTCATGCACTTGCTGATCTTCATTTCCCAAAACAAAAACAATGTGATTTTACCTTCCAGAATGTGCAAAGCATACTGACTGTGTACTTTTTTAAAGGCCTGTTGAAAAGACACATTTTGCAGAAACTTTTTGTCGTGTACTTATAGGGCAATTTAAAAGAAATACCAAATTAAACAGAAGACCACATTTATAATGAATGAGAGGGGAGTGCTTATTGGTTGGTAAGTGAACTCCGATTGGTTAAGACATTGTCATGGAGAATGCACCAGTTAATGATGAGTATAACAGTTAAGTGCCAAAATTTGTTTAACTTTCAAAACAAGGTGGTTTGATTCTGATTGGTCAAAGCATTGCTCTGAGAAATGAGCTGGAGAATGGCTGTCATTTCTTTCGTTGCACTGAAACCTGACTGTTCAGGTTACTATAGGTGACCACATCAGGGGTCTGGACAGAGTTGAAACAGATGTAGTGCGTGTACAAGTTCTTTCTGTCTGAAAGGAAGAAGACCCTGTGAGCTAATACATGAAGCTTTTAGTACATGCAAGTGGACCATGCTCTAAATTTGACTGATAATACTAACATTAGCAATTAGTATAATTTTGTACACACTCAGGATCATGTACCAAATGTTGTCCAATTGCAGAATCACATGTAGCATGGCAATGTCTCCAACAATAAGGGTTCACTTCCAACCAATCAATACTCTCCTCCCATTCAGTACAAATGTTGTTTTCCTTTTACTTTGGTATTTCTAGTGCACAAGGTAAAAATTTTTGATAAAATGTGTGATTTTTAAGCAGCACTATAATATTGGAAAAAATATCATTTGGCATAATGTGAAATACTTCATTAAAAGCACAGTTGCAGGATTTTCTGGACTTGATAAATTGAAGGGAACAAAAGTAGGGAACAAAATGTTTATATCTCCTTTCCAAATGTTGAAAATATATGAAATCTGAAATCTCGTGCCAAAATCATTCAGGTAAACTAATGCATATATTTTGAGGATAATTTCTATTTGGGATACATGCAGCAACAATGACAGCTACTTGTGTTTAAATAGCATCTTTGACATTTTAAAATCCCATGGCACTTCAAATGAGGATTATCAAAGAAGATTTGGCATGGAGTTATATAAAGAAATGTTGCCAGGATTGGAGATATTGCGCAATAGGGAGAGGCTGAATAGGCTGGGGCATTTTTTCCCTGAAGCGTCAGAGGTTGAGGGATGACTTATAGAAGTTGATAAATCATGAGCATGGATAGGGTCAATAGCCAAAGTCTTTTTTCCAGTGTAGGGGAGTCCAAATTAGACGGCTTAGGTTTAAGGTGAGAGGGGAAAGATTTTAAAGGAACATGAGCGACAACTTTTTCATGCAGAGGGCTGTGTGAGTTGCCAGAGGAAGTGGTGGAGACTGGTACAATTACAATGTTTAAAAGGCATCTTGGTGGGTATAATGAATAGGAAGGGTTTAGAAGGATATGGGCCAAATGTTAGTAAATGAGACTGGATCAGTTTAGGATATCTGGTTGGCATAGACAGGATAGCTGAAGGGTTTGATTCCATGCTGTATAGCTCTATGAATCTATTGGATGGGAGAGGGCCATAGAGGTAGACTTTAATCAGCGGTTTAAAGTAACAGGGAGAGGATTAGGGAGGTAAAATCTGAGCTACTGAAGACATGGCTACCAATGGTAAGCAATAAAAATTGGGGATATGCGAGAGGCCAAAATTAAAGGAAGGGTGTTGTCGGGTTGAAGGAGGTTACCCATTTGGGAAGTAAACAAATCAACAGACTTTCAGCCCAAATTCTGAAACTGTTAATATAACTGGTAGTTAAAAATTACCAGAAGTAAGAATTGACTGTGTATGACAATGATTGACTTTGGCTTTGTATACCAAATAGATGCTGGAAAACTTCTGAATTTTTAACCTATCAACAAACTATTAAGTCCATTTGGATGGTTAGGATGTGAATTTCCTCTTCAGTAGATTCAATCTGATAACAAATGCAGAGTATTTGTCAGGTTTATGTGAATAGAGTAATTTAAATTCCAATGTTATACTTTATCGGTGCATTACACTGGGAAATTAAGGTCCTTTATTACATTCTGAAATAAGTTGAAAGAGGTGGCTGTATAGATAGAAGTTGATCATCTTTCAAAATTCAATAGACTCTGGAATGCTTTCTGCAGATTGGAAATTGTCAATGTAACGGCACTCTTTTAGGAGGGAGAGAGAAAATGGGAAACCACATTCCTACTAGCCTAACATCAGTCGTAGAGAAAGTTCTAAAATCAATGATAAAGGATGTGATAATAGGACACTAGGAATTAAGAGTAGCATTGGGCAGTGCGAGCATGAATTTATGGAAGACACATCCCAATTAACAAACCTTCATGGGATTTGTCAGGATGTAAGTAGCAGAATAGATAATGAAGAACCAGTGAATGTAGTGTATTTAGATTTTCAGAAAGCTTTTAATAAGGTTCCATACAAGAGGTTAGTAAATAAAATAGGGTACAAGGGATGGTGAATTTACTAACATCGATTGAGAACTATTTAACAGATAGAAAACAGAATTAGGAATTAAACGATCATCTTTAGGTTGAAGGCTGTGACTAATGAGGTGCCGGACAGATCAGTGCTCACTCCCTAGCTATTCACAACCTAAATAAATGATTTGGATCTGGGGTTAATTGTAATATTCTCAAATTTGCAGATGACACAAAACTGGAAGTGAGAGTTCTGACGAGGATGCAGAGACATTGCAAGGGGAAGCTAACTGGGCAAAGGCATTTGCAGGCAGAACCCAACGTAGAGAAACGTGGAAACAGAGAATAGAAACAGGCCATTCGGCCCTTTGATTATTCACCTCAGTCCCTGTTGTCACTTTCTCCCCACATCCTTTCATCCCTTTAACACTAAGAACTATTTCTAACTCCTTCTTGAAAACATTCATTGTTTCAGCCTCAACCCCTTTCTGTGGCAGAGCACTCCACAGGTTCATCACTCTATGGGTAAAGAAATCTCTCCTCATCTCAGTCCTGAATGGTCTGTCCCTCATCCTTAGACTGTGACCCCCGGTTCTAAATTCCCCAGTTGTCAGGATTATCCTTTCTGCATTTACCCTGGAATAGGTGGGGGAGGTGGGTAGAAACCACTGACTGAGAATAGGGGACAGGCCATTTCATTCTGAGATTAGGGGGAGTTCCTTCATTCAGAGACTGGTAGTTCTTGGAAATGTTCTGCCCCAGAGAGCTGCAGAGCCTTAGTGACTGACTATGGTCATGACTGAAATTGATAAATTTCTACATATTAAAGAATAAAAGGACATATGGATAATTGATGAAAATGCTTTCTGAGAAGGAATGACCATGGTCACATTGAATGCCTGAGTGGATTTGGAAGGATGAATGGCCTACTCCTGTTCCTATTTCTTATGCTAAGTTTAAGAGGGAAGCAGAACGCTTGAGTTAATTCAGGTTTAGACTGTGCTGAAACATGGAAAGTTGAAATTTGACATACGAGCTGATGGGTAAAAAAGCATTTCTGGACCCATTTGAGAATTAGATGCCACAAGGCAACAATTCTTCCTGTGACACTGAAGAACCAGTTTGCATGCCACAGAGCAAACACAGTGATCGATAACTCATTAAGTCAGTCGTTATTCAAATAGAAAATGATCTAAGTAACTGTCTTCAGTTCACGGCTTTTTTTTAAGATGTAGCTTTGAACAACCATCTGCTCTGGCTGTGTGCCCAGTTCCAGCACACAGCTGTATGCACACTCCCCTTGTCTAATTGTTCCTCTGTCAGACCCAGCTCAGTGCTCAGGAGGCAGCTGCATGGCACATCACTCAACAATACCTGCTCTTGTTTCAGTTAAAGTGATGTTGTCTGTGTAGTTGCCCACCTCCCTACCTGTCCTCTCTTTACAGCTGTCACAACCTTTATTAGTTGTTTCGAGTCAGAGGAGTTCCTCCTGAAAGGTAATTCTGACACAACAGAGCCAGTACCGTTATTTATTATAACAGCTATAAATTAAAAGTCTCTGGCATTTCCATGAGGATTGCATTGAATTTTACAGAGCCGTCTTTGTGCAAGTACTTTGCAGTTCATACCAGCAAATACTGTAGATAATAGCAAGGCATCCATCTGAAGGCTTTTGTGTAGAATTGCTGAAACATTCAAACAGCAGGAACTTTCACAGTTACTGCATGAGCTTCCTCAGGCAGAATTTATGGATGTTCTAAAACTCTAAGAGGCTTTGTGCAGGCTTATCAGGACTGTATTCATCGAGTTTAAAAATAAGTTCTCCCCCCATTCAAAGAACAGTGGAACATACGCAGTTTGAGAACAAATTGGTAGGCGTAAGGATCGACATAGAAGTAAACCATTAGTTCTCAATATTTCTTTGCAGTATACTCACGGAAACATTTTCAAGATTCGAGCAGAATTTTTGGATTTGTGATTGGATAGCAGAGTCTGCTGGCCGATTGATTACCATATAGGCCATGGGTAGACATGTCTATGGTGTAAGAACTGGCCCAGTGCTTGCTGTGTTGGGCCAGCATAGCCTTGGAAGGAGTACTAAAACAGATTTTAGGATTTCTATTTGTGTAAGTAATGTATCCAAACCAGTGTAAAGGAGGCATGGAACACACAGAAATATGTAGCTTTCCATATTGGAAACCTGGATCCTCATTTTATTGCTGCATAATGAATAAAGTGCCAAAGAATTTCTAGGCTTCAGTCTCCTGGATTTCACATGGTTTTTAAAAGTGACTTTTGCACTAGCTTGGAATTGGGGGGGGGGGTAATGGCATAATACAATTAATCCGAGAATGGTTACAGAACAGAAGGAGGTCATTTGGCCCTTGTATCTAAGCCAGCATCTCCTAGGAGCCACTCAGCCCATCCCACAGCCTCATCTTTTCCATGTGGTCCTGTGATTTTTGTTTGGTTCAGATAATTATTCAATTCATTTTTAAAGGCCGTGATTGAGTCAGCCTCCATCATTCCCTCCAGCAATGCGTTCCAGATCCTAACCACTCGCTGTGTAAAAATATTTTTTCTTGTATTTGTTCTGGTTCTTTTACCAAGCATCTTAAACAGATGTGCTCTATTCCTTCACCATTCAACTAAGAGGAGTGACTTCCACCTAAGTGCCCATCTCTCTCATGATTTTGAACTCCTCTAACAAATCTCCATTCAGCCTTCTTTTTCTGTGGAGAATGGCCCTGGTTTGGTCAGTCTATCCATTGAATTGAAGTTATAATCAGATGGATCAGGCACCTGATATAGAAACAATTCAATTTTCATTACCATTGAAATGGGGGCATGAGAGATTGTCAGTGGTGATCCTTTTATCCCTTGAGCTGTCTTTCTGTGGAACATAACTGGACAGTTAACAGTTTTCAAGATTTGCTTTGTGATATTCTGTTGGCACCTGTACCCCTACATTTGCATGGATGTAGACCTTTGGCAGAACCTGTTGATAGAACTTGCTCAAAAGAAACCACGAGGAAGATATCCCAGAGTGATCACCAGCCACTGTCAAACCTACATTGATACACTCGTCATAATGCCCCTAACTGTCTTGGATTGAGAATCAGAACATATCTTTTTCAGGCTGGTTCAGCACAGGGATGCATACCAAAATGTGCCAGTTCAGTAAGGGCATCCGCCATTACAATGTATTTTCATGTGTACAGGAATAGAATTTTCTGAAGTTTTGAACTTTCAGGGTTGACCATTGTACAGGACATTGGTGAGGCCACATCTGGAGTGCTGCAGTTATGGTCACCCTGTTATAGGAAGGATATTATTAAATTAGAGTTCAGAAAGGATTTACCAGGATATGGAGCATTTGAGTTATAAAAATAGGCTAGATAGGCTGAGATTTATTTTAACTGGAGCATAGGAGGTTCAGTGGTGACCTTATCGAGGTTTATAAAATCATGATGGGTGTATATAAGGTGAATAGCAAGGATCTTTTCCCTAGGGTGGGGGAGTTCAAAACTAGGGGCATATTTTTAAGGTGAGAGGAGAATGATTTAAAAAGGACATGAGGGGCAACTTTTTTACACAGAGTGGTTTGTGAGTGGAATGAACTGCCAGAGAAAGTGGTAGATGCAGGTACCGTTAAAACATTTAAAAAACATTTGGATAAGTTTAGAGGGATATGGGCCAAACACAGGCAAATGAGATGAGTTTAGTTTGGGAACGTGGTCAGCCTGGACTAGTTGGACCAAAGGGCCTATTTCCATGTTGTATGACTCTATAGGATGGTTTTTTTGAATAACATCAAATATAGCAACACCTTTATTTCAACAGTCAGCAAAGAGGAGTGCAGATGCTAGACTGTGTGGTCACAGTCATGGCTGCATTTGGAAACCCCTTTCTCTACAGTGATTTCAACACTTCTTCATCCTCAGCTTTTTTAGCCTCAGCTAAGGATATTGATGATTCAAACTACCTTTTCATATTCTTCAGATTCTTTCTAAATTTTTTTCTCCTTGTGACACTCATGGTTAAATTGTCCTTTTTCTTTCAAATTTGACACGCAGGCAATTTTCTCTACTACAGTCCTGTCATCTCTAGGTCTTGAGCCGGAATAAGGGCACAAGCCCCGAAGAAGGGCTTGTGCCCGAAACGTCGATTCTCCTGTTTCCTGGATGCTGCCTGACCTGGTGCGCTTTTCCAGCAACACATTTTCAGCTCTGATCTCCAGCATCTGCAGACCTCACTTTCTCCTTTTTCATCTCTAGGTCTACCTGGGTTTGCACTGGGAATCATTAATAGTTATCGGATTAGCCCAGAAAATTGATTGAAATTTGCAGTGGAGGTTAACACTCAGGCAAGACAAAAATAACTTTAATCGAAATTTCAGCTGTTAACTGTCCAATTACGTCCCATGGAATAACAGCACAAGGGATAAAGGGATCTCATCCAAACCCGATAATTAAAGTAATGTCTTTAGTCTTAAGCCCATTGGAGAAGCTTAACATGAACAGGTCCAAGGGAAAAACCATCAAATATGGCGTTCTTCTCTTTTCAGGCCCCCAAATTTTCGCCATTGTTCCCCCTTTTTATATCTAGTTTATCAGTTAACAATCATTACCTGTTTTCCTCTAATTATAACTTGTTATATTAACATATTATCCTGTTACCTTGCCTTAACAGCAGAGACACAATTAGTCTGCCACAATAAAGTATTTCCCATTCTCAGCATTCAGTAGTTCTGCCACCTCCCCAATCAATGAGTCATTGTAAGCTAAGAAGATGCTCATATCTGTTATCATAAGTCTTCAAGTCTTTGATGTACCTTACTTCCATATAGATGACTGCGAGCTATTCTAAAAATCTTGTTTCTTTCAGTTATTCAAGGACTGTTATGTAAATGCTGTATTCTCTGTTCCAGCTCAATAATATTAAGATGATGGTGTCCTTTTGCCATGTGAATTCAGGTCTACAGTCTGCAGCAATTAGAAATGATATAACATTCTGCAAATTCCAAAAGGAGTTGGATGCATAGGTGAAATGGACAAATTGGCCGAGTCAGAGAAAGAGCAGAGCAGTGAGACTAGTGAGATATTTGTTTCTGCCTAACAACTGCTGGATTCTTTTGTTTTGTCACAGAACTAAGAGCATTATTTACACAATACATAGCAATTCAAGATAAAAGTTACCTCTGAGCAACATTTGACTGAGTGACCAAAATATATATTCAGACACCATCTCAGAATAGTGAGCTTGTGTTCACAAAGGCCCAAAGACTCAACCTGCCAGTTGAGTCTTAAAAATTTGTAAATTATACTGCAGCCTGTGTAAGACTGCCTCCTGGAATTGGCTTTGTATCTCCAATGTATTTTAATTTGGATGATATGAGGAAAAAGAGTTGTAATTGAATACTACTTTTCCAATCTCAGGACATCCCAAATTGCTTTATTTCCAATTAAAGGTTTTTTGAAGCACGACACCAATTTACAGGTGGCACTATTCCACAAACTGCAATCTGTTAGTCATCAGAGAAACTATTTTTAGAATGTTGGATGAAGGGTAACATTGACACTTGGAAGAACATCCTGCTCTTCTTTAAAGTGTTATGGCATCTTTTATACCATCTGAAATATAAATGGGGCCTCGTTTAAAACTTCTTCCAAAAGATGGCACCCTTGGCAGTGTAGCTTTTTCAGCACTGGGCTGCTAGCCTCGATTTCACTGAAGTCTCTGAAATGGGATTCAAACCTCTGACCCAATAGTGCTAACGACATTGATCTTGCCAAGATGGCAGTGGAGGAGGGCTCCAGAGCCAGAGCTCATCGGCTCTGTCAGCTTTTCTTTCTTGGTTTCTTGCTTTTCTCTTTCTGTTTTTCTCAGTTTTTCATTTCTCTGCTCACCTTCTGAAGGCAGCACCGGCGACAGTAGTAGCTGGGGGCTCTGGCAGTTGGCTATGAGGCGGCTGGCGTGCCCAGGCAGAGCTGGCGTCATAATGGGTCTGGAGCATGAAAACAGCTGGGGGCCTGGAACAGTACCAGACCGGGACTCCAGAGGGAGAGCGGGAGTCGGCAGCCAAAGGTAGCCATTGGCGAGAGCGGAACAGACAGTCCAAGGCACGGGCAGGGTGAGGTCAAGCCCAGATTAGAAAAAATAGAGCCCTTGTGGGGGATGTGAGCCCAGTATAAGTTGTTTATGGACTCTGGTGTTGAACTTCTAATTGTGTTTCTTTGTTTTTCCTCTCTTTAGTAAGAAAGACTGTAATGCTTCCTTATTTTTCTGCCTTGAACCTAAGATTCTGTACCCAGGTACCTTTGTATCCAAGATGGCGCCGTAAGTGGCGAGTTGTAAACTTTTCACTCTACCCACATGGGTATGTGTGACCATCAAACCTAATTCAATTCAACTGAGCCGAAGCTGACACTAACTACAGTGAAAGGGCCCTGTAGTGATACTGTCAGATATAACTAGCTCATAATCATGTAAACTGTTATTGTGGGAGAGTGCAATGCACATGTTATCCTGGAATTAGAAATATTAAACCACCCAGCCCAGAATGAAATGCATGCCATCTCTGAAACATTAGCTCCTTTGGCCAAAACTATTGAACTTGTGTTAGAAAAGCAACAATTTATATTCTGTAACATTTCTTGGCAGCTGAGCAGTTCAGTTTCCTGATTGGTATTTGGATTATATGCGATCAAGGAAGATAACTCGCTCTCAGTAAGTCAATTCCTTTTAAAGCTGTGATTAGAATTCAAGGTCAAGCGGAACCTACTCTCTGCAGAATGAATTTAATTGGTGAAACATCTAAATCCGTAACTTTGCCGAGTTGTGGTTTATTATCTGGCTTTGTGAGAGGTTGGAAGACTGATTGTCAGGCTTGTTTTATTTATTAGATCAGAAAGTACCATTATTTGGATTGTGGGCATTAAAATTGAGAGGATTTAGGCAAAAGAATTTGACAAACTGAGCTGGCATTGCACTGCACTGTCAGTTGCAATTTTGCCTGCGTACATTCACAGAATTTTCAGTCATCAGCATAAGCGTGCCTTGCCCTTTCAAAGTCCTGATTGCCTTTAATGGAAAATAAGGTGCAGTGTTTCCCTGTGTGGCCTGAGTTTATCGATAAAGAATTGTAGCTAGATGTAATCCACAATTGCAATAACATTTTCAGCACAGGTTAGAAAAGTGCTGCTATACCCACGATAAGGATTATTTGTCAATAAACTACACATAATTTTTATTACGAAATGTTGTGTTTTGAGATGGTACTACAAATGATGAAGAATAAGTTGACGTATGTGGATAGCTTTCAGCGAAATAGATAATCTCTTGTGGAGAAAAAAAGAATGTGCTTTTTTTAAAGTACTTTTCACAACCTCAGAATGTTTCAAAGCACTTCAAGGCCAATTGAGTACAATTATATTATAGGGAAAGATGGCAGCCAATTTGTACACAGCGTAGACTATTCTGAGTGCCAAACAGCGTAAGCAGCAAATGATAGATAAGGCTAAGCAATTCCACAACTAACACATCAGATCTAAGCTCTGCCATCTGCCACATCCCAGTTATTAATGATGATGGACAACTAAACAACTCACTAAAACTGAACTGAACTAGCCATGCAATGGCTGCAAGAACAGGTCAAAGGCTAGGAATCCTGCCACAAGTAACTCACCTCCTGACTCTCCAAAACCTGTCCACCATCTATGAGGCACAGGTCAGGAATATGATGGAATATTCCCCACTTACCTGGATTAATGCAGCTCCAACAACACTCAAGAAGCTCGACACTATCCAAAACAAAGCAGTTGGTTTGACTGGCATCCCTTCCACGAGCATCCACTCCCTCCACCATCAACACTCAGATGCAGCGTAGTGTATCATTTACAAGATGCACAGTAGATATTCACCAAGACTTCATAGTCAGCACCTTCCAAACCCATGATGACCATCTTCTAGAAGGATGCAGTCAGCAGATACTTTGAAACAACACCACCTGAAATTTCCCTTCAGGCCACTCACCATCCTGACTTGGAAATATATCACCATTCCTTCATTGTGATAGGGTCAAAATCCTAGAATATCCTCCCGTAATGGCTTGGCGGGTCAACCCACAGCACATGGATTGCAGCAGTTCCAGGCAGCAGCCCATCACCACCAGCTTCTCAAGGGCAACGCGAGGTTGGCAAGAAATGCTTGCCCAGCTAGCAGCGCCCACATCCCATTAAAGAATGTTTTAAATATGCTGATTCCCATTATGAAATGCTGATGGTTGGCATATATGAATTACGCAGATTAGTCAGCATCTAAAAAAGGAAGCCAGATGGTAGTCTTTTGAGATTTGAACTGAATATAAATATACGTTAAAAAGTTATATTTCTCTCTCTATGATGTACTGTGTCTTGTGCATACTGTTGAATTAGAAACAGAAACTGAAGCTGTGTAATGATACAGGGACTGGAGTAATACAGAGCTACAGACTGGAGCTATTAATCAGAGTTTGGCAACATTCCAGTTGACTGTGTCATTATCTGCCAATTGGGTGGCAATCTTGAATAGCAGTGTATTATACTACTGTTTAGGATTTAATTTTTTTTTATTTAATGAAGTCTTTATTTCCTGGTACATTACCAGCATCAGCTCTAAGGGATATTGAAGTCTGTGTGGCATTAATGACACTTGGACATTTTTAAAAGTCTATGTTTTTTGTTACCTGTTTGTAGCATAGAACATTCCAAAGGTAATCTTGTTGCATTACATCTTGCAGTCCAAAGATGTGCAGGTCAGGTGAATTGGCCATGCTAAATTGCCCGTAGTGTTAGGTAAGGGGCAAATGTAGGGGTATGGGTGGGTTAAGCTTCGGCGGGTCGGTGTGGACATGTTGGGCCGAAGGGCCTGTTTCCACACTGTAATGTAATGTAATTATGGACAAAACAGACAGATTTGGCTGCACCTATTTAACATTGCAGCACTGTTGCTGTCAGCAGCCCTGACTTGCTGTGAATTAAATGAGGTAGTGTCACTACACAAATCACTGGCAGCAAATGCAATGAGCTGGCAGCAGGGTTACAAGCAGACTATGCACCCAGCCTGTCTGTGCAGACCATGGGACAGACCCTGGCCTGAAACTGAACATGGGGATCAAAAGCATTTGAACAAAAGCGCACAAGCAGTCTTGGCCAATGTATAGTTGAATCTTTGTTGCCATTGCTGTAAATCTATTCTCCAACAGATATTGGGCAGCTTCCTGAGTACCCAACGTGCTTTGTTAAATCAGACAGGAATTCCTGAAAGACTTCAGAGTTCATTTCAGACCAGTAACATTCATCATTGCATTGAAAGTTGTAATATGGTACAGATAATGTATCTTACATGCATAGTATGAAAAGCTGTTTTCTCACTGTAATTGAATTTTGATGTTTTTCTTGATTTATAGGAAGCTGCAATGGCTAAACTGGCAGCATCTGAGGCAGCAACAAGTATTGCTCACAAAGTAAGTGCTGTAGTTGTTCATTGGCCTAGTTTTGATTGAAACATGCATCATGTATAAGTATTCCAGCATGAAGGTGTATGAATTTGTGACACAAGTTCCTGATCAAATTCCCTACACAATTACTTCTTGATGATATTTCCTTCACAACAAATTCCTGATCTTGGACAGGAGCTGACCTTCAGTCTCGTCTTACCTCGTGAGATATGGACTACTGTTGTACACCTCTGAATGACGGCTAATGGAGCAGCACTTCCAACAGCTTAGCATCTTCCACACTCTTGTCTGGGGAATGGATCAGAGGGCAGAGAATCTTATACAAAAGCCTTTTGTATGTTTATTTCAAGTGGGAGAATAATTTAGTATATGTTACTACTTTCTTAGACTCTTGTAATAAGTTCCATTCCTAAATTATTTAAAGGCATTTATGTGGCAAGCCATTGGGAATGCTAGATAAGTGCCCTAATTGTCCTGGGACAGCGCCAGATGATTTTTGTATGTTTTTATGCCCCTCACTTCATTGATGTATAATTCAGACATTATGACTGTGTAAAATGTGGATCTCCATTTAAAAATGGGCATCTGATCAATATATTACAGAAAGTTTGTCAGTCGCTGTGTATGGCTGAATAAAGAGTCAAAGGGTTAGAATTTAGAGCAGCATAGTCACTCAGTGGTTAGCACTGCTGCCTCACAGGCTTGGGTGACTATCTATGTGGAGTTTGCACATTCTCCCCAGGTGCTCTGGATTCCTCCCACAGTCCAAAGATGTACAAGTTAAATGGATTGGCCGTGCTAAATTGCCCATAGTGCCCAGGGATGTGCAGGATAGGTGGATTGGCCATGGGGAATGCAGGGTTTATGGGGATAGGGTGGGATGCCCTTCGGAGGGACAGTGCAAACCTGATGCACCAAATGGCCTCTTTCTGCACTGTAGGGATTCTATAATTGTATTAAACCAACATTTTAGTTAAACAAGAAGTCAAATTAAATTGAAAAATAATATAATGGTTAGAAGAGTGTATAGATCCAACTACATTTTATGCATTTGAAGTTGTTTTTTTTTAATGCTAACAATTTACTTTTTATATTAGAGAAAGCGAACAATCTTTGTCTTTGTGTAAATTCATCTAATGATTAGTCTTATGGTATGACTGGTAGGTCCAGGGAGACACAGATTTTGTGGACTTAATGTTTTAAGGAGTAAATAATGATAATGTTCGTGTAGAGGCTGTTTTGTTTTTCTAGTCATTCATTAGAATTTTAAGTTAACAGATGGGTGGGAGTTAAAGAACTTGATTTTTCGAGCGCAGCTTCACTGTGAGATGTCTGTGTCTGGATTTAATAAAGATGGGCTTGGATGCCATTAAGAAGCTTACAAGTGGGGATTCAATAATAGAATACAAAAAAATACTCAGTGGTGTGAATCAAGTCCTTTAGAGATGTTAATGCTGTGTTTTTAAACTGTATTTAACTTGGCTCCAAATTTAACTTGTCCAGTACGGGTTCATGAAGCTTACCAGTAAAATGAAGGTGAGTTTCAGCCCCAGTTCAGATGTGTAATTAAATTCATCTCTCCAATCTGAATAAACACTCACTTATTACAGCATTATCTAAAATCCCTCTTTCAGGGAATGCTTGTGCGCACATAGATGTTTCAAAGGATTTTGAGTTGATATTTCCTCTTGGATGTGTTTGTCAGCACATCAGAATAGGATTATTACTGACAGCAGCAAGGATATGTGTGGTGGGATCACCACATGTGCAGCAAGGGGAGGTTCATAGGAGAGGTGATAGAGTTGCAGGTGATACTTTTCACATCACAGGGCTTACAAACAGAGGCTTACCTTCCTTGACCTCTCAGACGACTGCGCTTCTGCAGTTCGCACCCCCAGATGTGAAAGGCTCAGACATTTGGAGCTTCCTAAATGAAGAACAGCTTCTTTCTGAACTTGGTGGCCACTCATTTCCAGTGTTTTTGAAAACGAGCAACTTTCTCGTCTCTGCATTCTTACAGAGTACAACCTAAGTCATTGCCAAGAAATCCCAGTTGGCTCTATATAAATGCATACAGCAGGATACTGATACCTTATTTACCAATTATGTAAATTTCCTGTGACTACAAAAACCAGAATAAGTAGACACTCCAGCTTCACCTGTCTGACTGGGTTTGTCCCCCTGGACTACCATTGTCTGCACACCCACGACAATACAAGCCCAACCACAGCTACCAGGAATGTTTATAAACCACGAAGGACTTTCATCAGAGTCCAAATGTTCAACATTCCAGACTTTTCCCACCCAGGCACAGACTTAATAGTTGACTCAGAGGAAATAAGGAATGCCCACTTTAATCCTGACTCATGACATCACTGAGGAATCTTGCCAATGATGCACCAGAATACTACAGTGAAAGTTGTTCCCACCAAGCATTTCATTGAGCAACCCAGTGGCAGATTGAAAATGCACTTCAATCACTGAGCCATCCATTGCAAAGCTGCATAATTGGTTCCGTAATGCGTTGACATTCATCAGGAGATAAGTAAAAGAGTAAGTTGAGACTTGGGTCGCAATAATGGCCATGATGTGGAAGTGGTGCTAGTTGATCATTTTTTGTGCCATTATATATAAAAACTAGGAACTGTAACAATGCAACAGTTTGTCAAACAATTATGTACATGCCTTTGGTGAGTTATAATTTTTTTACTTACACCTCATATTCCTTAGTGTGGCATAGCCAGTGTGGATTTTGTCAAGGTTAAGGTAGGCTGCTCAAATACATGCCATAAATTCTGAGTAGCTTTTACCCTATTCTCTGAGCAATGATGCCCTGCTGGCCCTGCTAAAGACTGCTGCATTAGTAAAATCTGAAAGATGAAAAGAAAAGTTTTAACAATTGAAATGCAGACTCAGTCATTAGAAAAGAGATACAGGTTGCTGGAGAGGTAACTGAGCAGAAATGGAAGTGTCGCACTGTTATTGCAGAACAGCCATAAAAACCAGTCATAAAAACAATCTGGTATTTTCCCTGAAGTGAATTCAAGCCACAAAGACCAGCAATTATCTGAAGACATGTGGTTTCTAAAAAATGTGTTATTGAAAAAAACATCCAATGTTTTCTCAAAGATCTTTTTAAAAAATTCCGAGCATTTCTGCATCCTTCAAAGTAAGCAAAAATTATTAGATACAAAGCCATCATAAGATAGGGATTATTTCATGACAGGCCAATGAAATTTCGGCACCGGTCTTCCTTTAAAGACCAGGCAGTGCTCAAAGCTCAGGGAAAGGTGGCCCATCCAAACTGATTTTCACAGAGTTTAAATTGTATTAAAAATGGGCCAAATCAAAATATGGCAGTAGATGAAAAGAAGGATTAGTTTATCCTGAGACCATCTGGTCAGCGTGTAACGGTTAGTAGTAATGTAAACATTGTGAGGGAATTAATTTGTCAGGCTCTTCAGTACCAGTCAGAATAGCCCTGTGTACAGACACTACATGGCAGCTTTATCATCCTGTCTCAAGTAGATATGTTAACTTGAAAGAAGAATAACTTGGAAAATTCAGGTGTTTGTGGTTTAAGTTTTGAAGAAAATTTCAAGCAATTAAATATAATTAATTTGTGAAAAAGTAGAGAAATTATGGAATGCTACAGACTATCTAGCTTTTCCTACCTTCCAGTTCTTAAGCCATAGACATGTATGTCGGTGCGGTGTGGGATAGTTCAAAGTAGATGACAGTTTGTTGTGGCAACATGCTCATGCACTTTGTAGTAAGGAGTTATGGATTGTGGTGATAGAGGTTCCAGCACATGGCTACCTAGGAATCTGTCCTGCTCTTCCTGCTTGCTATTGGGGTGTGTTGGAAAGATTTGCAACTTCATACTTGCCCTGTTTCACCACATTATGAACATAATTTTCTTGACCATCAAGTTCTGATCATTCAAATCCAGAACCTCTGGTTCAGAGGTAGGGACACAATGTACTGCATCACATATTTCTTTCCCTTGTGGGTATTTAAAATGTATACTCAAGTAAGTTATTTTTATTTGTTCATGGTATGAATATCACTGGGTCGGTCAGACCTATCGATCCCTAATTGCCTTTGAGAAAAGTGGTGATGCCTTCTCAAACCACTGTTATCCTTTGGATGTTAGAAATGGAAATCCAGGATTTTGACCTTTGCAAACGTCAGGAATTCGTGATGCATTCTAGGTCAGGATGTTGTGAGGCTAGGGGATGAACTTGATGCTCCCATGCATCTGCTGCCTTTATTCATCTAAGTGGTCAATGTAATGGGATTGGAAGGTGCAGTTGAAGGAGCCTAATTGAGTTGCTGCACTGCATCTTGTAGGTGGTACACTCTGTGCCTCTGTCCATCAGTGGTAATGGGAGTGAACAATGAAGGTGATGCATAGGGCGTTTATCTCAGAATCTCTGGCCGCTGACCTGCTCTTGCATCCACATTGTTTATGTGGCTCATATAGTTTGTGGTCAACTGGTAACCGTGGGATATTGATGATGGGGGAATTCAGTGAGGCTAATATCATTGGGAGGTGATTATGTTCTCTTTTGTTGGCGCTGGTCATTGCCTGGCAATTGTACTTATCAGCTCAGGACCGGATTTTGTCAAGTTATTG
Source organism: Chiloscyllium plagiosum (assembly GCF_037043375.1). NCBI lineage: Eukaryota > Metazoa > Chordata > Chondrichthyes > Orectolobiformes > Hemiscylliidae > Chiloscyllium > Chiloscyllium plagiosum. Next base: position 46,835,448 of record NW_028270162.1, on the reverse strand, counting down.
GTACAACCAAACACTGTATTTGGGCAGGGATTGCTTTGTTATTTGAGAGTCTTGAATGGTGCTGAACATTGAGGAGACCTGATTCATTTGCTGACGGAGCAGCAGGACATCATATTCAACAGGAGGTTTCTGTGCCCAGGTTTGACTTGATGCTATGAGACTTCATCAAATTCAGAGTTAGTATTCAGGTCTCTTTGAACAACCTCAACGGTGTAGCATCTGATGGCAATCAGATGTGGTGAGTCTTAGTTGCCAATGAGACAGGACATACCCAGAGACAGCTGTCCCCATTTTGGTGTGAGCCCTCAGTTGTAGCAGGGAGGACTTTACAGAGTCAACAGAGCATGGATTGCTGCTGTTGTTTTAAGTGCCTAGCTTCTTCTGCTTTGATTCCTTTTCAAAAGCCTTGCAACAATTAGTTACAAGTAAGTGCCTTATTTGATCATTCCAGAGTTAAGCATAGGCAAGGCAACCTTCATTTGGTCTGGTGTCATACATAGTCCATACTAGGTAAAGACATTGGTGATGCTGATCAGCGTGCAGACGCATTGGCTTCTGCTTGCAGAACTTTGATTGGTGAATCAGATGGAATTTTGCAACAATCGTGATTAGTCACCATTAGACTAATTGCAGATTTATTAATTGAGTTCAGATTTTTCCATCTTCATTAATGAGACTTGAACTCATAATTGCCTGAGATTCAGCCCAGCCCTTTGGATTACTAGTCCAGTGGCATTGCCACAACACTACTGCCTCCCTGTTAAAGTGATTCTTGCTTCAGACATTGGCCATATTTTCAAGCAATGCCATCTAGATTGCCATCACTCTCAAATTAAAAACATTTCTCTTCAGGTTCCCCTCTAATCATTCCACTAATTACTTTAAATCTGTATGAAATATCTGTCTGAAATTTAAATATGAAACCTGTTTTTCAGATAACAAAGACACATGTAAGGTTAGTCAGGGAACATAGGACTAGACACAATAGCAACATTGACATATATTTTGGAGATTACAACTAATTCCTTCTCCCCAGAGGCTGGTGAGCAGGTGGTACAAAATAATGCACCATCTATGAAATACTGTGAAATCCATATTTCTGGAGATGTAGTAGTCATTATTTGCCATCTTGGTAGAGATCAGAAACTATAAAAATGAAAATCCAAAATTCCCGTCATTTACAAAAAGACTGAACCCACAAGATTTCATTCTTTAAAACAAGATACTTTTTATTATTACAAGAGTCAAACAAAGCAAACACTAAATACTATCTTAGGTAATCAGCTCTACTCTGAAAGCTAAAATAAACATAAGTTAAACATGGATTGACGGATAAATTGCAGTTGCTTCTATACCATAAATTACACATTAAGTAGCAGATGCAGCTAAAATAGATTATACAAGTTGATTCAGCATTCTATTCTGCCTAAATGTCATCTTTTACGAGCATACAATCCTTCAAAATTCTGACTTGTTCACGTGAAGTTCCAGCTCCTCTATTCCAGATCTCTAGGTGATACAGAAATGTAGAAGATAGGAGCAGAAGTAGACTGTTTGACTCCTCAAGCCTGTTTCACCATTCAATATGATCATGACTAACTATCAAGCTCAATACCCTAATCTTATCTTCCCCACAAATCCCTTGATCCCTTCAAACACCTCCTTCATGAGAGCACATATTATTTTGGCCTCAACCACTTTCTATGGCATTGAATTCCACAGACTCACCACTCTCTGGGTGAAGAGATTTTGCCTCATCTGAGTCTAAAAAGGTTTACTGGTAATCCTTAAACTATGACCCTGGTTCCGGACTCACCCACCATCAGAAACAGCTTTCCTGCATCTGACTTGTCTGGTTAGAATTTTATGGGATTCTATGAGATCCCTGTTATCTTTCTAATCGCCAATGAATACAATCCTAAATGACTCAATCTCTCCTCAAAAGTCAGTCCTGCCATCATTGGAATCAATTTGGTAAGTTTTCACTACACTCCCTCCGTAGCAAAAATATCCTTCCCTAGGTAAGGAGACCAAAATTACACACAATATTCCAGGTGTGGCCTCACCAATGAGCTGAATGATTGTAGTAAGACATTCCTGTTCCTGTACTCAAATCCTCTCGCTGGTAGGGCAAACGTACAGTTTGCCATCTTTACCCCTTGCTGCACTTGAAGGCTTACTTTTAGCGACTGAGCGTGAGGACACCCAGGTCTCAGTGAACATTTCCCTCTCTCAATTTACAACATTCAAGTCATAATCTGCCTTACTATTTTTGCTACCAAAGTAGATAAGCTCACATTTATCCACATTATGCCACATCTGCCATGCATTTGCCCACTCACTCAATAGTGCTTAACCAACTCGAGATGTTTGGACACAGACTTGCTGAAGCAAAACGTCTGCAATTCTATGAAGCATAAGATCAAAAGACCCATATGAAATAGAAACAGGAGTAAGCTGCTTGTCCCCTTGAGCTTGCTCTAACATTCAATAAGATCATGGCTGATCCAATATTGCTCACGTCCACTTTCCTGCCTTTCTACATAACCTTTGACTCCCTGACTGACAAAGAATCCATCTATCTATCTATCTACCTATCTCTGCCTCCACAGCTCTCTGTGGCAAGGACCCACAGCCCTCAAAAATGAAATTCCTCTGATCTTAATCTTAAACCCTTACCCCTTTATTCTGATACTGTGCCCTCGGTCCTAGATGCCCCCATGAGGGGAAACAGCCTCTCCGCTTTACACTGTCACACACCTTAAGAATCCCATGCGATGACCTGGGTTGGAGTAGATCTGATATGTTGCCTTGTTTTATTATGTTAATTCTGAGAGCATAAATCCTGAGACCAGGTTTTTATTAAGAACAAGTATCAAAAAATGTATTCATTGACCAAGTAAGTACACTACAGCCTATCATAGATGTTGGCCTACCTGTGTTCAAACTAGTTGAGTTTATTGTTCTCAGTCTTGTTGATGGTATTGCTCTCAATATGTAGTTTTATATGGTCTTTTCACAAAATGTGAAAGAAACCTTCATAGCGTATGTGGAAAACATGTAAAACCAGTTGCAATAGCCTGCACAACCATTAAGCAAGTTCATGGTGTGCAGAGCCAGTCACCAATAAGACAAGGCATAAAAGCTAAACCCATATAAAACACCACAAGCCAGACCACACCTTGAATATTGTGAACAGTTTTGGGCCCTTATTTCGGAAAAGATTTCCTGACTTCGAAGGCAGTCTGGAGAACGCTCACTAGATTGGTTCAGGTTTTGGAGGAATTTTCTAATGAGTCGACTTGTTTGAATTTTGAGAAGAATGAGAGATCTTATTGACACATTGAAGATTGTTTCCCCGTTGTGGACAGTCCAGGACTAGACAACATAATCTCAGGCAAAGGAGTCACCATTTATTACGGAGGAAAATGTTATCTCTGAGGGTAGTGAATCTGTGGAATGAGGTTAGGTCATTAATTATGTTCTAAGTTGAGATATACACAAATTTAATCAGTAAGGGAATCAAAAGGTGTAGGGAAAAGACAGGAAAGTTAAGGTTTTCAGATCAGCCATAATCTCAATGAATGGTGGAGCAGACATGAGCTATGTCTGCTCCTACATCTTATGCTAAAGGCACATGGCTTATTTGTGTCCTAGGAAAACATTCATGCTTGGATGCAGTGTGCTATAAATTCAAATCCTATCATATATATTACTAAGCAGACTACCACCATTAAGCAACTCCAGCAAACACCTCTTGAGTGTGGCTGTGCAATCATGTACAATAGCAGGATATATAGATATGAACTTGGAACTGCCATTGACCACACTGTGCATTTTGTTAATGTAGTCACATTTGGTAAATATAAATACTCCAGTCCTTTTGTCAAGTGTACTTTTATGCATATTAGGGTTTTCCTTGGGCTTTTGCAATGCTACCAGGCATTCGTATTGTGTATGAAAATATGAAAAGTCATTGTATAATCCACAAAAGCATGTATCAGATCAGCTACATGTGCTTTCAGGTATTCAGCATCCTTCTTGGATGCTGGTTTGTGGTGAGAAAACAGTTATAAACAAGTTCAAACTCTGTGAATACCTTTATTGTGTTTAATCTGGTAAAGGGCTTGCCAAAGTTGAAGCCATGAGTGGGAGAAAATGTTTCCTTTTCAGAGACTATGTATTCACGCAGATTTATGGAGTTGGTTGGCATACTTAATTGTTCCGCTAAATTGCTTTCTGTTTAATCTAGTTTTTATTGTAAATGTGTTTCAAATGGGTATTGTTCATAGTGCAGCTATCAATTAATCGTGCTCAACTAACCCCATGCTTGCAACCTTCAAAGTACCACGTCCAATATTAGATGTGGTTCTGCTATTGGATTAATGTACTGAACAGTCCTGACTGTTATTACACTGGATGCCAATTTAAGGTTATCAATTGAACTCTTAATTTGGTGCATCTGCGCACAATTAAACTACATATATTAGGCAAAGGAATTCATCTATAGATTATACTTTTTTCATTGAGGAAAGGATCATGGAGATTACCAATTCCTGCTGCATTCCTCTTGGCTACACCATGACCAGTCAGAGGCTAACTGCCTGGTCTAGGTTTTTACAGCTAATTAACTATTTCTGCTCCATCTCTATGCCAGCCATTGCCCAACCAATCTCCACCCACTTCTCATGCTGTATAAATTGGTGTTCCTTTTTAAGGTTGGGTTGTTGCAGACCAGTCCTGATGTGTCGGAGGCAAAATGCTTCAACTTTGTGCCTCTTTTTAGAAAGGTATAAAATTTAGATAAAAACAGATTTATTAAGCAACCCATAGTCAGCTCCCCAAACACTGCATTATTTAATGAAATATTCAACAAGAAATGTAATTAATTATTAATCAGTAATGTAAATGTGATCCACTGGAGTTTTATGTTAATTCTAAACTAAGTAGGATTTAGATTGGGCAAGGACTGTAAGGATGAATTATAAAGTTTTTAACTGCAGGGACTGTGATGGCCCTTGTACAATTCAAAACCAGGGCTTCGGGGACAGTGAGCAAAATGCCAGCAGGGGTGGTGAGCAGACCAGTGAGAACAGTGGCAAGTGAAACCGTGAGGGAGGAGGTGAATACGCAGTGAGAAGGATGACAAGAGGGCAGTGAAGGAATGGCAGTGGGGGTGATGAAAAGAACAAGGTGGATCATGCATTGATAGAGGCAGCGAACAGAGCAGCAAGTAGCCAAGCAGGGCAGGCAAATGGGCTAGATAGATATCAGGTGCATAACAATGGCATAGTGGGTGCTGACTTATTGTTTCGGGCACACACTAACATCAGTGACACCTGACTTCCTGTTCCAGTGCCCTGGCAGGAGTTACAATTTCCTGTCTTGGCAGTTTTCCTTTTCAGTTAGGTATATCTAAATAATTACAAGCTTTGAAACTATAGCTTTGCTCATAAACTAAGCAAATGTAAGTGTTCGATTCATAGAATCATCATAAAATCCCTACAGTGTGGAAGTAAGTCATTCGGCCCATCAAATCCACACTGACCCTCCAAAGAGCATCCTACCCAGACCCAACCCCTACCCTGTCCCTGTAACATTGCATTTCCCATGGCAAATCCACTTAACTTGTACATCTTTGGACTGTGAGAGGAAACTGGTGCACATGGAGGAAACCCATGCAGACATGGGGACAATGTTCAAACTCCACACAGACAGTCACCTAAGAGTGGAATTGAATCCAGGTCCCTGGTGTTGTGAGGCGGCTGTGTTAACTGCTGAGTCACTGAGCCACCTTAAAAGTTCTTCAAGGCATTTTATATGGAAAGCCTATGCTATTTGAACAGTGGTTACTGCCTGTTTGAAGTAAGATAATCAACACATTTGGATACTAGTATCACATGGTGCAACTTGTCCTAGTTGTATTTTGACATTATTCCTTTCTCATTCAAAACTAATTTCTTAAATTCCATAAACCAATATTTATTTTCTCCATAGTTAGAAATATTGAAATGAATGAAAACCTTGAGTAATAAGTCCTTTGTCACATTTGTGCAAATTTTTGTAAAATGGAGTACAGGAAGATATTTAATTGAAAACGTGTGGAAAAATCTGACTGTGAACCTACCATTGTGACTCCAACAACTTTCAGGTTCCTGTTTAATTATAATGCTGCAGTATCAGCTGCGCTCAGTTTGTGGCATTCTCACCTTTGAGGTAAAAGGCTTTGTTTTTGAGGGCTTCAATGCATAATCTGTGTTGTCTCTCCTGTGCTGTATATGAGTATATTTAAGGTGGGTGTGGGGGTTGATAATTCATAAACTCATTGAATTTAGAATTTGCACGCCCTCTTTTCTGGATGGATTGCATCCAGTTTGATTAAAGAGGAAAAGTCACATCCCAAACTGAAATCTGACTCAATGAATCATATTTTGTTTTATGTTTCCTTGAGAAGGTGGTCTTTCTTTGAAACAAAACGTTTGGTTTTAACAACGAAACAGAAATTTATTGAGCAAATGAAATGGAAAGAAAATAGGATAAACCAGGCTATTTACATATAACACAATTTGAAAGATTTCAAAACACACAGTAAATACACAATCCCATCTATCTCAACACCATCACTTTACACCAGAGAGAATTAGTTCTCGTCACTATCACATCAATAAGTTTGATATAACTGTTTCTTTCAATTCCTGATCTTGAGCAATTGGTAGTCTCTTCCTTGATTAGTCACACAACTGAGCTTAGACTTTCTCAGCTTCAAATAATAATTTTCAGGATCTAACCCAAACATTTCTGGTCTAGAGCTTTCAACTAAAAATCCTTATGCTAAGGTAACCGATTTTCTAACTTTCTTGCTGTAACTTCTTACTCTCAGAGAAACTGTTTCATACATTTAATTTCAACCAGAATTTCTGTAGACTGAACAGAAAAGCTTTTTGGGCTCTGGGTTTTGCCGTCTTAGCAGAAAAAAAATTCTGATCCTCTTAAACTGAAAGCAAGCTAATGCTCCTCAATGTTTACTCTGTCTGCTCATAAAACTCTCTGAATGTAAACTAATTCCCATTATCACAATAACAGTGATAGGGCCCCAGGTCCTCACTTACCACCCCACTAGCATCCACATTCAAATGATCACAAGCCACCATTTTCACCACCTCCACCAGGATGCCACCACCAGACCTCCCTTGCCAGCCTTCTGTAGGGGCTGTTCCCTCTGAGACACCATGATCCACTCCTTCTCCACTCCTAACACCTGCCCACCCCCATAGCACCTTCCCATGCAATTGCCAAAGATGTAACACCTGCATGTTTACTTCGTCTGTTCTCAGTATCGAAAGCCTTAACATACCTTCCAAGTGAAGCAGCAATTTTCCTGTACTTAATTCAATTTAGTCTATTGTATTCGCTGCTCACAATGTGGTCTGCACTACATTGGGGAGATGAAATGCAGTCTGGATGACCGCTTTGCAGAACACTTACGTTCTGTCCATATAAATGACCTTGAGCTTCCTGTTTCCTGCCACTTCAACACATCACCATGTTCCCTGGCCAACATCTCTGTCTCAGCCTGCTACAGTGCTCCAGCGAAATCCAGGCCAACAGGAAGAAAGGCATCTCATTTTCTGCTTGGGGACCATGCAGCCTTCAGGACTCAATATCGAATTCAATAATTTTAGGCCCTGAACACCTTTTTCCATGTCCTTACCCCGAACCCCATACACCAGGCTTTGTCATCACGTGGGCTGCTACCACAACCAACCCATTGTCAGCCACTAATGGTCTCCATTGATAGCTATTAGTTTGCCCAGGCTGATCTTTACCCATTCCTTTGTCTGTCCAACTGCTGTTCTCTCTCTCTCTGGGCTCCATCTCCACCTGTCATTTACTCCTCCTGCTCTCCCACTCCATCTTCAGCATATGAATCAATATTTTTTCTAGCTACCATCAGTTCTGAAGAAGAGTCATTGGTCCTGAAACATTAGCCCTGCTTTCTCTCCATTGATGATTCCAGACTTACTGAATTTTTCCATCAATTTCTGCTTTCGTAAACAAATTGAATTACTTGAGAACCAACTGTAAAAATTGATAAGGGGAATTCAGTAGACTTAATGTATTTGCATTTCCAAAAGGTCATCCAATTAGCAACACTGCTGTCGAGCCACTCTTGGTGAATGACATTGAAGGCATTCATTGATGACGTTCAGTCTTGGTGAATGACACAGAGAGTATATTCTGTGCTGTTGCCACCCTCAGTATTTCCTCCAAGTGGTGTTCAACATGGAGGAGTAATCAGGGTCTGGTATGTGGTGATCAGCAGGAGGTTTCCTTGCCCGTGATTGACCTGATGCCATGAAACCTCATGGATGCTGGAGTCAATGTTGATGATTTCCAGGGCAAATCTTTCTTGACTGTGCCCACTTTGCCACCATCTCTGTTGGGTCTGCCCTGCCAGTGGAACAGGACGTACCCAGAGATGGCAAGGGTATTGTCCGGGACATGGTCTGTATAGTATGATTCTGTCAGTATCACTGTGTCAGGCTGTTGCTTGACTAGTTTATTATTTGTCTGTGATACAACTCTCCCAATTTTTACACTACCCCCCAGATGTTGGTAAGATGGATTTTGCAGGGTCAATAAGGTTGAGGTTGCCATTATCTTTCCTGGGCTGAAAATGTGTTGCTGGAAAAGCGCAGCAGGTCAGGCAGCATCCAGGGAACAGGAGAATCGACGTTTCGGGCATAAGCCCTTCTTCAGATTCCTGAAGAAGGGCTTATGCCCGAAACGTCGATTCTCCTGTTCCCTGGATGCTGCCTGACCTGCTGCGCTTTTCCAGCAACACATTTTCAGCTCTGATCTCCAGCATCTGCAGACCTCACTTTCTCCTCATTATCTTTCCTGGTGCCAGGGTCAAGAACAGCTGGTCCAACCTTATTACTGAGGATCTGAAGTCATATGTAGGCCAGACCAGGTAAAGATGGTAGATTTCCTTCACTAAGGGACAGATCAACATGGTGTTATGATCATCCTTAGGTTTTAAATCCAGATTTTTAAAAAAATTCAAATTCCACATTTGCTGTGGTGGGATTCAAGCACTGTTTCTGTGTCACTGAGTTGCTAGTTCAGTGAAAATATCATGATGCCATTGCCTCCCCATAAAATATTTGTAACCAGGAACAGCAAGTGATTAGAAAATAAAACTAAGTGTTTTCTGCAAAAAGAATGGAATATAAAATAGGAAAGTTTTGTTACAGGTGTCCAGGGTATGGGCGGGACCATATCCAGAGGCTGGAGTACATTCTCAGTCTCAATTAGAAAATTATCTTGGAAACCGTTCGGAGAATGTTCACTTGGCTGATTTCTGGGATGAGGGATTTAACTAATGAGACATGATTGCACAGAATGGGCCTGTATCCATTGGAATTTAGGAGAATGAGAGATGATCTTATCCTAAAACGCTGAGGGGAGATTGAACAATGGGGCATTGTTTAAAAGTATGTGGTCTTCCCATGGGTTTCCCATTTACGACACAGATGAGATGAATTTTATTTTCTTAGAGGGCTGTGAGTCTGGGGAGCTTTCTTCCCCAGAGTGGAGAAGGTGAGGAATGGTGAAGATGAGGTCATTGAATATTTTTAAGGCAGAGGTAGATAGATCTTTGACTAACAATGGAGTCAGAGGATATTGAGGTGGGCAGGAATATATAGTTGAGGCCAGAATCAGATCAGCCATAATCCCACCAAATGCCAGAACAGGTATGAAGGAGTTAAATAGGCTACTCCTCTTTTGAGTTCATAGAAGCTATTGGTTAGAGGTAGTTATTCAAACAGAGGTCAATGCGGGGACTACTTGCTCACTAGATAAATGATTTGAACTCAAAAATTGGAAGTGCAAATCCAAAATTTGCAGATGACCCCAAATTTGGGATTGTAATTAATATGAGGGAGCACTGTGGCAAAATGCAACACGACATGAATAAACTTATAGCACAGATTAATTGCCACATATGTGGCAATTAATTTTTGCTATAATAAATATTACTTAGTGCATTTCAGTAGCTGGAACAAGAGGCAACATGCTTCTTGAAATTAAGTATTGAAATGGAGTAAAGAGGAGCAGAGGATTCGCTCCTCTATCCTTAGATATCACTAGAGATCCGCTATCCCTCATAAATGTAGCAGCGTTTGTTAAAAGGCCATAAAAACAGAAAACAAAGTGCTGGGATTCATTTTCAGAGACATAGAATTGAAAAGCTTGGACATTGTATGTAATTTTTATAGAACATTGATTAGAAAATAGAATTCTGAGAGCTTTTCTGGTCTCTACATTATGAAGAAATGTTATAATGGTGAGAATGTGCAAACAAGATTTACTAGAATTGATATCAGAACTGAGGATAAACACCTGTTTGGAAAGTGTGAACAGGTTGGTCCCTTTTCTGCAGAAAAGAGACATTTGTTGGGTGATCTGTTAAAAGCCTTTAGGTTTCTGAAAGTGTTTGAAAGAGTAAATGTAGGCAAGGTGTTCTTACTTACAGAGGGAGACAAGAACTAGAGACCATAAAATTTTGACACCATTTAATTATTTACTGCAGCAAGAAGTGTTTGCATTGTGTGGCCACACATTGACAAGAACTTCAACTAGATTTGATACTGTTATTCTGCTGTCTCCTTGTAGCTCATACCAGACCATCTCTAGGTTCTGGTTCCTCATGTAGAATTACTAGATGAGCACAAATAAATCTAATTGGAAATTCAGGAGAAATATCTATCCAGAGGGTGGCTCGAGTGCCAATCTCATCACAACTACCAGTGGTTGAGGCAGCTAGTATAAATGTGAATAAGAAAGTTGGATAAGTGCAAGGGTGGAGAAAAAAACAGAAGGAAATGGTGACAGGAGTAAATGAAGCTGGATGTGAATATGTGGAGCACAAATTCTAGCATCGACCTGTTCGACCAAATGGCCTGTTTATGTGATTTGGATATTCTGTAATAAAGAGTTTAGATCATTTACAAATCTTGGCAAATATTTGCTGTTCAAATATACAGCACAGCGTACTTTATACTGGGTCATGATAATGAAGTATGGCAGTGATATGATGGGTTTATGCGGACTTACATAAAATGTCATTAGTAATCAATTTTGAGCTTCTACCTTATTTCAATACTGCTTTTTCATTCGAATAAAGACCTGGATAGATTTAATGGTATGAGAGAGAAATTTGATATTGATATTTTAAAATTCTCGACCCACTAATCAACAGAACATAGAGCTCTGATCATAGTACAGCACATAATTTGGTTTGAAATATTTTGACACCAGTTAATTATTTACTGCAGCAAGGTGGGATAGAAGAAGAAGTGTTTGCATTGTGTGGCCACACATTGACAAGAACTTTAACTAGATTTGATACTATTATTCTGCTGTCTCCTTGTAGCTCATACCAGACCATCTCTAGGTTCTGGATTCCTCATGTAGAATTACTAACATCTCCCACTTTCAAAACTGGGCAGAATGGGGCAAGAGAGAGGAGGAGGTTATTGTGCTGGTTTACGTTACAAAGTCATTGCAAATCTCAATAACATTTCACAATTTTGGTGTTACTTGTCTTCATTGTCATATAGTAGTGTCACTTTGTTTCCCAAGACACCTCCGGGCTTTCTGTAATTTCTTTAGAACTAGAAACAAATATGGAGCAAGGGATAAAGATGTCTCTGCAGAGATCTGCTGTGGATTACATTAGGGATGTGTGAGCTTATGTCCAAGATTTCACAGTTATGACTAGGCTCTGGAGGGAATTATTTAATTTGGAGGGAATAACACAGGTGGTGAAATGAAATTTGTCTTCTGGTGGAAGGAAATAATAGGACCCCTATTAAGGAATAGGTCGGGTTTGATGATGTCTTTGTAGAAAGGGTCTGTAATCTATCTATGGTTAATTGAATTTCTCTTCTGTATCAAATTAGTGATATGGCGGAAAAGACAGTGCAGGATTTTCTTTTGAAAAACACAATCTGCTATCCAGGTCACTGGGTGATTCTCTAAGCCTTTAACTATCTTCTCCAACGGTCTCCAACTGACAGACTCTGTGGGAGATTGTTTTGGAGACTGTATGCACAGGGTATTCTCTATAGAGTGTGATCTGCAATATTATTTCATCAGTGGTTAGCATTGCTGCTTCACAGCTCCAAGGTCCCAGGTTCGATTCCAGCCTTGGGTGACTGTCTGTGTGGAGTTTGCACATTCTCCCGGTGTCTGCGTGGGTTTGCTCCAGGTGCTACGGTTTCCTCCCACAGTCCAAAAAGATGTGCAGGTCAGGTGAATTAGCCGTGCTAAATTGCCCATAGTTTTAGGTGCATTAGTCAGAGGGAAATGGGACTGGATGGGTTGCTATTCGGAGGGTCGGTGTGGACTAGTTGGGCTGAAGGGCCTGTTTCCACGCTGTAGGGAATCTAATCTAATCTAATCAAACATGCCCTCATGCTGACTGTCTTGTCCTTGGATTCTTGTAGTTGGCAGTTCTTTGTGATTCTATTGTTTGAAACTTCCTCTAGATTCATCTTTTCTTCCTTTAGTTGTTCTACTACAACTCTTTTGGCTTTACAGCATCGATCCTTTTGTCAGCTAACCTCTCCTGAATTCCACCTAATCGCAGATATTGTCTTCCCCGCTCCCCCCCTCCATACCATCACCTTCACTGGAGTTTTACAGTCTCAGTGACAGGCTTCAGTGCTGATTAGCTTAGAGGTCATAATTGCTCAGAATTGGATCACACAGAAAATGAGACTGGTATAACTGTGTGGATCTGGAGGAACTTAGTCAATTTCTTAGATTTCCCTGAGAGCCAAGTGACGATAATATTCCGGTTAGGTTACTGGACATGGTGCGCTATGACCCTAGCTGGCAGCATCTGAGAACAGAGATGGGGAAGTTATGGCCTCCCACTACCAGCTGCACAGAAGTATTGTAATATTTAAGTAGTGTTTAATATTCAGTTGCTTTGCCACAGCCTCCAAAGTTATGGCTATGGAAAATGGGATTAGTGGAGTACTCAGATCTTTGTTGACTGACATGGATGTGATGGGCTGAATGGCCTCTTTCTGTGCTATGTAAGTCTAGCAGATGATTTCCCCTCTCCGGGATGACACTGAATGTGTATATTCTAGGCTTATGCTCTCAGCTACCCATATGCCAGTAGTACAGGAAGCAACATACATAGCACAACAGGATGAACAATCCTTGGCAATGCATTAGATACTCCTCACCTTTGGCAGTGGCAAAATTAAATATCCCCATGATCAGTATGTAGAAAGGAACCCTCCTTAACAACTTAGTCAATCCAAACAACCTCCTTACCCACTCCTGCCTCCCACTAATAGCCAAACTACCCACAGCTTAGGTAGAATGGAACATCCTGGAACCCATCAAGCATTTCCATAGATTCAGTTGGGTAGGAAAAGCCAGCAATCAAAAGCCATTGAAACCCATTGCGATGAGATCTTTTTGTAGGTGGAACCCCTGTGTAATCTCTCTGATCTAGGTGATCCTGAAGGATGCCACTACATTGTCCATCACCCTCTCCTAAACTGTATGGTTCCTATTGTGAGACAACAGCCTCAATCTGGCATTTATTCTGTGGTGATCAACCTGTGACAAAGCTGCACAACTTCACAAAATGCATGTTTATGCTTTATCACAAGGCTAACCAGTTCCTGTTTACTGTGTTGTCAGTTGTTTATATGATCCTAATGTCTGTTTCCTTGTATGTTTAGGCCATGCAGATTCTGGGAGGTATGGGTTATGTTACGGAAATGGCAGCTGAGAGACACTATCGTGATGCCCGCATAACTGAGATCTATGAAGGAACCAGCGAAATCCAGAGACTAGTCATAGCGAACCAGTTACTGAAAGGATACAGAGGTTAAGAGCATCTTTGGGAACAAAATGTTGACAACATTGAAAATGCCTAATGCAGCCAGAGTGTTGGTAAACAGAAACTGAATTTCTAATCCATTGCTGTTAATCTGTGATATAATTTTGATACTTCAAACATGGAAAATATTTTGCAAACAGGAACTTTGTGGAACTGCAAACTTTTGTCAAACTAAGAAACAAACTGAATTAATAAGTTACAACGTTGAAAGAAAAGTCCAAAGCGTGAATCATACTTAAAACCAGAAAGAAACAGAATGATTTATCATATGAAATGTTCAAAATCTTTAAAACCCAGTAAAGTAATAATATTCCTCACTGATCCATCTTTCTGCATGATCACCTTCAGGTTCTCTGTTTTACAGCATGTGTGACCATGGCTCTTCAGCTTTTGCAATTCTTGATAATCACTGACATGTTGACATTGTTCTTAAATCTCAAGCCTGTTTTGCTTCTTATAAACTGTTGCTCACCATATACACTGATGTAACTGGACTCTGCTTTCTTCATCCCAATATTATATATTATTTGGGTGCCAAGGTCCTGACAGTTCAGTCCATTGTTGTGTATTTCTTCCTTTGTCTTCATTTTACTCTGCTATCTTCAAGTTTATGTCACAACCAAATGTCCTGATTTTTCCTTTCCCAAGTACCTGCCCAAAGAATTGTAATTAAATCTTGGTGATCATTTGTTAAATTCTTCTTTTGTGGCTGTGTTCCTCAAAACATCCACGTAAGTATGTGTGGTCAACTAAACCTCATCATATGTCTCAGAAAGCAAACTTCTGTTGTCTTTAATTTATCTTCCATCATTTTGCTTATATTCCATATACATTGACACAATGGAGCATTTTGAGAATCTTATTCTGTTTTCTATAAAGCTGCTGATATTTCTAAAGATGGCTGATATTTTTGTGGTTTGTTTTGTAAGTCTTATGTCTTCCTGATGTTTTGATAATTTTTTTCCAACCAGATGTTATTAGGCTTCCCAGGTAGGAAAATGATTCTCCTTGCTTTATTTCTTATGATTCCACTATTATTCCGCATCTAGGTGTAATTGTTTGATACTACCATGCATTCTGTTATGTTTCAGTTTACTGATAACCAAAGCTATTCTTGTTTATACAATTGTATCTAGACGTCTTTGTCGATCTGCCATAATTCTGTGTTAACCACTTATCTCGGATTGTTTAGATTTAGTCCACGTATTGAAATTCTCTGATGGATGCCTCATAACCGTTGCGTTATTTCCAAGACTGAAAAGATATGGAGATAAAACATAACCTCACCATTTACACTGATGTAACTGGACTCTGCTTTCTTCATCCCAATATTATATATTATTTGGGTGCCAAGGTCCTGACAGTTCAGTCCATTGCAATATCTTGGTGGGCTGAAGGGCCTGTACTTGTGCCTTAACAAATGTAAAATTATATCTAATCAGGAGAAATCATAGGGAGGCAGAATTCCTCTCTCCATAGATTTTTTAAAAAATACATAACATGTTTACTTACATGTAATGCACAGAAGAAACCTTGCTAATGGGGACTCAGGAACTTGTGTGTTGTTCATAAAATATTGAAATTCTGCGTGATTTTTGCTTTTTACTTTGTAGATATAAATTGATCTTTGCTTCATTAGATGTGATTGGGTTCTTGTTGCTGATCCGGTTAGTGTACATGAGCTGCTAATCAAATTTTCTCCTTTTTGGTATGATTATCTAGCAACAAAAGTTTGATTGCGCTGTTATTGTATATTCGCTAGCTGCAGAAAGCATATTATATTAATGTCTGACCAGAATCTGCTACTGCAAAAGTATTTGGCAATATTGCTAACTGTTACTGAAATTAATTAATAAAACAAATATTTTAACAGATGTACAGGCAATTAAGTTTATATTAAAAAAACAGAAAAATCTGTGTTGTGCCAAATGGGGGGTTAGTTCAGCATAATCTACACAGGGATTTTGTCTGCAAGGCTTCAGTGTGGGATACATTGCTCTGGTGAATGGTATGTGATGTTAACAAAAAAGAACTCCAGAAAATTGTATTGTCCTAGGACACAATGCAATAAGAGCCAGTCAGTGTGCAAAATGTATCTGAACCAAAGTCTAACTTAATAGATTCTATCATATTGAGTGTCCTAACCTGCCTGAAGTTTAGTTTATGTAAAGGCTGCTACAATGCAATGAGTCAAGTGATGTTTCCAGTCCACATATTCGGTAGTGACTGAGACACAAGAGTGTCTCACAAAAGTATTTCCCAACTGAGTTCTCAGAAATTGGATTAACATGACTTTAAAAATGATTGTCAATCTCTAACACTACATCTGTACCTAGGGGAGCTTTGCCTGATGTTCTGACCAGTATTTATCCTTCAACCAGCAACTCTAAATCAGATTCTGGGGACTAGCTGTGTAACCGGCTGCAGCCTTGTTTCCTAAATTGAGTGTTCAGGGGCCTTTCTCCTATGTTGTAAAGCATCCATAGGTCTATGGACATTCTTAGATTAGATTAGATTCCTTACAGTATGAAAACAGGCCCTTCGGCCCAGCAAGTCCACACCGACCCTCCAAAGAGTAACCCACCCATTCCCCTACCCTATATTTACCCATGACTAATGCACCTAACACTATGGGCAATTTAGCATGACCAATTTCCCATGACCTGCACATCTTTGGCTTGTGGGATGAAACTGGACCACCTGGAGGAAACCCATTCAGACACAGGGAGAATTTGCAAACTCCACACAGTCAGTTGCCTGAGGCTGGAATCAAACTCAGGTCCCTGGCGCTGTGAGGCAGCAGTGCTAACCACTGAGCTACCGTGCCACCCTTCTTGGTGAATTAGTTGCACAATCAAACAAAGAACTTGCACAGGCATGATGATCCATTAGCCTCTTTCTCTGCTCTATAATTTCATCAAAGATGATGGAACCTTTTTGAATAGACGGAGTATAAATAGTCTCATCCATCAAATTATTCACCTAAATGAAAGACAAGCTCAGTATTTCATGTAGCAACATGATAAGTCAATTCAAAAAGCAGATATATGATTTTGGATACAGAAAATGGCTTGATTGGCAGAGTTCTTCATTGTGATATGTTGACAAAATGATAACAAGCAACTCATGCCTTCAGTAAACCATTTGCCAACTTAACCACACCTGTGTTACTAAGATAAACCCAGCACCTAATCAGTGCTGTATTGGTATCCTGCATCTTTAAAATAGTCCGTATCACCTGTAAGACAGCTAAATCTTTTTCCCCAATTAAAATATTTAAATTTCCAAGCTCAGGAAGTTTCACGATTTTGGGATAGGATTTGGGAATTCTGCTTCTTTCATCTGAAAACTTCCTGAAACACCACATCAGCTAAACCAATCATTTCAATGCTCAGTGCTAGTACAGTATTTGAGAAGTTAATGGCACAATGCCAAGGCAAAATTGACTGAATAGAAACTATAGTTTAATATTTTTAGCATGCCATTATTTAACCAGAAATCAATGTTCATGGAAATGTGGTATCAGAATTTCATTGAAATATATTTTCATCTAGACTGTCTCTCCAGAGGAAGATCATACAGGTCATACACCAGTATCTGTGTCCTAAAATTTATACGTCTGGCTTTGTAATGCTAATTAAAGTCTGGTGGCTCACTACCACATTACACAGGCTGACTGGCAAGTTATTTCATGGCGATTAAGCTATGTGTAAATTCAAAATGAAATGTTTTACAACAGCAAATACATTCACACTGATATTACACATGTCAGAGTCAGTGATTTGTTTTGCATTGCTTTGACTCATTAAGGAATTAATCAGTATTCCCTGAAGCCTGCCTCACAGCATTACTGATAAAAGCACAGCTAACGCAGAAACACCAGGTCCTTCGTCCACCAGTAAGTGGTGGCCTATTTGTAAACAGAACTCTTCATCTCTTTTATATACATACTCCAAGTTCCACCTGAGAACTTGATCCTTGATGATTGGGGATTGCCAATTGTTAAACCCACACTTGTCAACAGTCGTTTCTTGGAAACTGTGACATTGACAATGATACCCATAATGATCACTGAATGCAAAACAATAGGAAATCAATGTGACTTATTTTAGAAACAATCCGAAGAACTGGCAGAGCCACTTGAGAATCCGTATTCTACATTGTGGTGAACAAATGTACTTTGGGACTTCTTGAGGAGGGAAAGGCGGCCAAGAAACCTACGTTCTTTCTCTTTCTTTGAACCCGAGATAGATCGAGGGTGATGACAGTTTTCATTGGCTCCAACCTTCAAACTGCCTTCACCTCCTTTCCAATAGGTTGCCATGCTCCAGGAGTATATCTCCCATAAAAACAGCAGACCAGGCAGACAGACACACACACAGGCACACATACACAGAAACACACACACAGACACAGACACACATACACACACAGACACACAAACAGAGAAACACACACAACACACACATACACAGAAACACACACACAATACACACATACACAGAAACACACAACACACAGACATACACACATATACACAGTCATACACACACATACACACACAACACACACATACACACACATACACAGAAACACACACAATACACACATACACAGAAACACACACAATACACACATACACAGAAACACACAACACACAGACATACACACACAACACACACACATACACACACAACACACACAACACACACATACACAGAAACACACACAATACACATACACAGAAACACACACAATACACATACACAGAAACACACACAATACACACATACACAGAAACACACACAATACACACATACACAGAAACACACAACACACAGACATACACACACAACACACACACATACACACACAACACACACAACACACACATACACAGAAACACACACAATACACATACACAGAAACACACACAATACACATACACAGAAACACACATACACAGAAACACACAACACACACATACACAGAAACACAACACACACATACACACAGACACACATACACATGCAGACACACACACTCTCTTTATTTTAAATCTTAAATCTGAGTTAGCTAATTTTTGTAAACCAGAGGGATACAGGCCAAAGACAGGTATATGGAGTTTGGCCACAGATCAGCTGTTATTATCATTGAATGGAATACTCTTCTTCCTGTGTTATAGTTTAGAAGAGTCTTAAAGGGTTAATGCTCGATTGAGTGGAAGAAGCGCTAAATACTGTGATGATGTCATGAGGATTTTCTGAGACAGTAAAGTGCAATCTGGTGTGAGGCAGACCTAAAGCTAGTCTTTAGGTCTGCCTGTACACCTCCATCCCCCATCACGAAGGACTCAAAGCACTCCGCTTCTTCCTTTCCCGCCGTACCACCCAGTACCCTTCCACCGACACCCTCCTTCGACTGACCGAACTGGTCCTCACCCTGAACAACTTTTCTTTCCAATCCTCCCACTTTCTCCAAACAAAAAGAGTAGCCATGGGCACCCGCATGGGCCCCAGCTATGCCTGCCTCTTCGTAGGGTATGTGGAACAATCCATCTTCCGCAACTACACTGGCCCCACCCCCCATCTTTTCCTTCGCTACATTGATGACTGTATCGGCGCTACCTCGTGCTCCCACGAGGAGGTTGAACAGTTCATCCACTACACTAACACCTTCCACCCCAACCTCAAATTCACCTGGACAGTCTCGGACTCCTCCCTCCCCTTCCTAGACCTTTCTGTTTCTATCTCAGGCGACCGAATCAACACGGACATCTACTACAAACCAACCGACTCCCACAGCTACCTGGACTACACCTCCTCCCATCCTGCCCCCTGTAAAAACGCCATCCCATTCTCCCAATTCCTTCGTCTCCGCCGCATCTGCTCCCAGGAGGACCAGTTCAAAATACGTACAACCCAGATGGCCTCCTTCTTCAAGGACCGCAATTTCCCCCCCGACGTGGTCGACGGTGCCCTCCACCGCATCTCCTCCACTTCCCACTCCTCCGCCCTTGAGCCCCGCCCCTCCAATCGCCACCAGGACAGAACCCCACTGGTCCTCACCTACCACCCCACCAATCTCCATGTACAGCGCATCATCCGCCGTCACTTCCGCCACCTCCAAACAGACCCCAGCACCAAGGATATATTTCCCTCCCCTCCCCTATCAGCTTTCCGTAGAGACCACTCCCTCCGCGACTCCCTTGTCAGATCCACACCCCCCACCGACCCAACCTCCACTCCCGGCACCTTCCCTTGCAACCGCAGGAGGTGCAACACTTGCGCCCACACCTCCCCCCTCACTTCTCTCCAAGGCCCCAAAGGAAACTTCCATATCCGCCACAGATTCACCTGCACCTCCACCCACATCATCTACTGCATCCGCTGCAGCCGGTGTGGCCTCCTCTATATTGGGGAGACAGGCCGCCTACTTGCGGAGCGATTCAGAGAGCACCTCTGGGCCACCCGGACGAACCAACCCAACCAACCTGTAGCACAGCATTTCAACTCCCCCTCCCACTCCACCGAGGATATGCAGGTCATTGGACTCATCCACCGCCAAACCACAACAACCCGACGGTCGGAGGAGGAGCGTCTTATCTTCCGACTGGGAACCCTCCAACCACAGGGGATGAACTTGGACTTCACCAGTTTCTTCATCCCCCCTCCCCCCACCTTGTCTCAGCCGAATCCCTCCAGCCCGGCACCGCCTTCCTGACCTGCAGTCTTCTTCTTGACCTCCCCGCCTCCATCCTACTCCGACCTATCACCCTCACCTTGACCTCTTTCCACCTATCACATTTCCAACGCCCCTCCTCCAAGTCCCTCCTCCCTACCTTTTATCTTCTCCTGCTGAACACTCTCTGCTCATTCCTGAAGAAGGGCCTGTGCCCGAAACGTCGAATCTCCTGTTGCCTGGATGCTGCCTGACCTGCTGTGCTGTTCCAGCAATAAAGTTTCAACTAAAGCTAGTCTTCCCAACCATCTATGTACTAATGTAGACCCTATTTTTATAACCTCTAAATAATTGCAATACACTACATACAACCCCTACAGTGTGGAAAGTGGTCATTTGACCCATCAAATCTGCACTGACCCTCTGAACAGCATCACATCCAGCCCCCACAACCCTACATTTCCATGGTAAACCCTCCTCGCCTGAACATCTCTGGACACTGTGGGCAATTTAGCATGGCCAACCCACCTAACCTGCACATCTTTGGACTGTGGGAGGAAAGCAGAACACCAAGCAGAAACCAACACAGATACAGGAAGAATATACAAACTCCACACAGTCACCCAAGGGTGGGATTGAACCCAGGTCCCTGACATTGTGAGGCAGCAGTGCTAACCACTGAGGCACCCCTTCTATACTTATGTCTTAGTTACTCTACAAGACTCTTCTCATTAGACCAGAAAGGTGGCTACCATCGAATACATCAAACCTCTAAAGAAGTTGGAATTATACTTAGATCTAAATGACTTTTCCTGCCTCAGCTTAATTGGGGTTAGTTTTCTTAAAGTCAGGAACCCAATGTGGTTACGTTTCCTCAATTCTTCCTCCCCCCAATGAAGTCTGCTCTGGTGGGGTAAATCAGTTTCATACCAGGATCTTATGTGAACGTAATGGACTTATTCAAACACACTGGGATTGTGTATAAACACAGGAGGTCTCCTTTTCAAACACCCTGATTCTATTTAAACACATTAGGAGAAATGCACTGGCTAGCTTGCTATAGTTACGTGACCACTTCTTCTGCTGTTAGAGTCTTTCAGTTACGTTCACGGTAACTATTAAACATATTACAAAGCACATTGGAACCTTGCCAAAGACACTGACAACAAAATCCAGTGTTCAGAGTACAAGGATCATCTGTACTCTCATGAAGTGAATGCCTGTTCTAGGTTCATATGTTGAGGACCACTTCAAATACGGGAAATCAATTGAGAGAAACAGAAACGAAATCAGTGCAGAGTTGTGGAAGGATCAAATGGAAGTCGTACTCTCAATGGGAAAAGGCTGAAATAAGGCAATGTGAACAGTAACAGATTTGGTTTATTTAGTAAGCTGGTGGGAAAGCTTCAAAGATGTGGAATACTTCTGGAAGAAAGAAAGTTTGAATCAGCACAGCCCTGGGTGTCATATCGCAAAGGTTAAATCAGCAGGGACACTTTCAGTCAAAGAAGGAATGCTTTTCGATAAGTCCCTGGTGTCGCTGCACTTGCTCACTTCAGGCAGCTGAGAGGTAACCAACATCTACTCTGGCTCTGGCCAAGCGAAGGAAGACTCAAGTTAGCCTATTCTCCACCACCACCCCCCCACCAATCCACCCACACACCCTTCGAAAAACAACCTTAAATACTGCCCAACCACTTTTCTGATTGTGGACATTAGATGGGGAGAGGATATGAATAAACGGAGATGGCTTGGTCCCCACAACCTGCATGCACACATTGCCTGGAATGAATTCCTCCTTGTGGCTACTTTTGCCATTTTGATTGTCCCAACCTAAGGTTAAATTCCAGGGTACACTTTAGTAGGACATCACCTCTGACTGCCACAGTGTACACAAGGGTTCCTTGTTTAAACATGGTCGCAGACATCCCACTATTAGGAAAGATGTGGGCAAATTAATGACTTGCACAACCTCAGGACTTTCCTCAGCCAGTGAAGTATTTCTGAAGTGCAGTCATTGTTGCAAAGTAGGAAAAACAGTTGTATTTGTACACAACAAATCCCAGGAGAGTAATCATGACAAGATGAGCCTTTTTTGTTTAGCAATGTTAATTGATGGTTAAATATTGGCAAAGACACTGGGGAACTGTCCTGCTCTTATCGAGTCATAGAATCAGCATGCAAACAGACTCTTCGGTCCAACCAACTCATGCCGAACATAATCCCAAACTAAACTGGGCCTGCTCCCAGCCCATATTCCTGCAAACCTTTCCTATTCGTGTACTTATCCAAATGTCCTTTAAACATTGTAATTGTACCCGCACGCACCACTTCCTCTGGAAGTTCATTCCACGCAAACCACCCTCTTCTTTGAGTCAGTGCTGGGGTACCTCGCATATTCACCTTTGAGGCCATATGTGAGCTGTGAGCATTATTCTGCATTGAACCCCGGGTAGGCCTGGGCTATTTGCATATCTGGAAGAAGCACTCCATTTTCTAAACCTTGCATCCCTCATTTTAATAATAAAGGTCTTTGTTTTTCTTTTACTTGCTAATGTTGATGATTATAGCAGTGCGAGTGCAACGTTAGCAAACAGAGGAGAATAGAGCACAACACGTTACCTTTTTTCAAAATTGTTTAACTAACAAACCTTGTGATGGTGTGGATAGAAAGGCTATTATTTTATAAGGCAATTACATCTGCTTGGGCTCATGTGAAATTTCTGCTCTAATTCTCTACGATTATGTAAAACTGGTAAAGAACAGATTGCTTTGTTCCTCTTAAAATCACCTTCCTGTGACCTTGTATTTTAAAATCTTTTGAGCATTTGGTTTTATTGAGTTGCAGCTGTACAAAAATTATTTTATACGAGTTAAACCCTGTCTGGGACTTCCAGATGAGGACATCGAAACAGTTAAGCAACAGAGGGACAACTATATGTTTCTTGTGGTCAGTTGCACGATGGTTGGAACTTTGCAATTTATTGACATTGAAAATTTCTTTGACCCACTATAAGTAGCTATGACATCAGCTACTTCAGCCTTAACCTGTCATAGAGCTATAGAGATCGATAACACAGAAAAAGGCCCTATCATGTCCACACCAATCAGAAACATCCAGATGACTATTCTCATCCCATTTTCCAGCACTTGGCCTATCGTTTTGTATGCCTTGGCATCGCGAGCATATATCTAAATGTTTTTTAAGTGTTATGAGGATTTCTGCCTCTGCCACCCTTACAGGCAGTGACTTTCCAGATCCCCACCCCGTCTTGGCGAAAGATCCTTTCCTCACAACTCCTGTAAATATTCTGCCTCTTACTTAAATCTACACCTCCTGGTCATTGATTCCTGTGTCAAGGAGAACAGTTTCTACCTATCTATGCCCACCTTCTGTCTCCTATTTAAGACACTCCCGACCTTATTGACCAAGTTTTGATCATCCGTTCTATCACCTTGTAAAAATTCCCCTCTGAAGCACCTTGGAATATTTTACGTTGTTAAAGAAGTTAACAAGGAGTTTTATAAATGCACATTTTTGGTATTGAAAAATCCAAGCCCCATAGTGTATCACAGTATCAAGAATTGAAAGATTTAGAGAGGACATCAATTGAAAAGTGCTCCTTCAGTGAGACACGGTAGTACAGGGTTATATAGTATTCATAGCACAGAAACAGGCCATTCGGTCCAACTAGTCTTTGCTGCTGTCTTTGCTCCACTCAAGTCTCCTTCCATCTTATTGGAATCTAATATCGCGACCTTTTGTACCTTTCACTGCTCTATAAGACCATAAAACCTGGAATCACAATTAGGCCATTCTGCCCATCGAGTTTGCTCTGCCATTCAGTAGCTGTTCTAATAATCCTCAACTCCACTTTCTTGCCTTTTCCCCATAAACATTGATGGCCTTGCTGATTGAAAATCTGCATCTCAGCCTTGAATAGACTTCATAACTCAGCCTCTATAGCCACTGTGGTAAAGAGCTCCACAGATTCACGACTCTTTGAGAGAAGAAGTTCCTCCTCAATTCATAGTGGCCTCTTACTCTGCAAGAAGGCCTTCTGATCCTAGACTGTCCCACAAGGTGAAACAACTGTATTTAAGTTCTCTATGATTCCTCAATGTTCATTACGGTCACCTCTCATTCTTCTAAGCTCGAATGAATACAGCCTAACCTACTCAACCTCACCACATAAGAACATCTCTTCAAACCTGGGATCAACCTAGTGAACATTCTGTGGACAGCCTCTAATGCCAGTACAGAGGAACCTCGATTATCCAACCTTGCGATCTTGCCGGGTAGTCCGATATCCAGATAATTAAATGCCGGACAATCGAGGTTCCTCTTTTTTTGCCAAAGATAAGAGGCCCAAGACTGTTTTCCAGGGGTGGTACAACTAATGTCTTATATAGTTTTAGCAACATTTACCACGTCTATACACCATTCCCTTTGAAATATATATTCTGTTTGCCTTCCTTATTAGCTGCTGAGTTTGGATACTCGCTTTTTTGTGACTTACACATGAGGACTCCAGCATCCCTGTGTGCTGTAGCTTTCTGCAGTTTTTCTCTCTTAAATAATATTCAGCTCTTCTATTTTTCCTGCTAATGTCTATAACCTCACAACTTCTCATATTATATTCCACCTGCCAGGTTATACTTCTCTACTTTCTCCTTTAGTGCATCAATATACATCAATATTCACTTCAACCACTCCCTATGAGACTGAATTCCACATTCTCACCACTGTTGTGAACAGGTTTTTTTCTGAATTCCTTATTGGATTTTTTTGGTGACTATCTTAAATCGATGACCTCTGATTATGTTGCTCCCCACAAGAAGAGATCCTTTCCCTGTGTCCACTCTCATAAAATGAGGCCCTTCGGCCCAAAAGGTCCCCACCGAAGAGTAACCCACCCAGACCCATTCCCCGATATACCCCTAACTAATGCACCTAACACTGGGCAATTTAGCATGGCCAGTTCGCCTGATCTGCACATCCTTGGATTGTGGAAGGAAACCCATGGGGAGAATGTGCAAACTTCACTCAGACAGTTGCCCGAGGCTGGAATTGAACCTGGGTCCCTGGTGCTGTAAGGCAGCAGTGCTAACCACTGAGCCACCGTACCATCCCTTTTTAGATTCATGGGCCTTCCCTAAGCAACTCCCATCCATTCTATCCAGATCGAGTAAAGATTAGATTTAACAGAGCTGCCGGGAGACTTTCAGAATGTTGAGTATTCCATTGAAGTTACCCCTCAGCCTTCCTTATTTTGGGGAAAGGAGATCCACACTGTCACACTTTCCTGATGCTCATACCTACAGATTTATGGTATCATCTTTGTAAATCCTCTGCACTCACTCCAGTGTATCCATATCTTTTTTATAATGTGTTGTAAAGAACTGCATTCAGAACTCTTAAGTGTAGTCCAATCAAGGCTCTTCCCTACTTTTCAATTCTATCCCTCAAGAAGTTAAACCTAGTGACTGAGTTTAAGAAACTGTCAGTTGCAAGTGACAGGAGTGATTAATGAATTGAGGATTTTCTATTTTTACAGCTCAGATATGACTTCATGCTGCTAACAGGATTGATTGGATTATCTCTGGTTGAACTATACACAAAATATAAATTTCCAGGTGCCTGCCATGCCTAACACTTGAAAATGTTTTGGAGAAATCTGTTCAGCTAAAATCAATTACTTCGGTGCAATTAGTATTGCTTTGGTGCATTTTACATTGTTTGTGTTTCCTGTATTACTTTTTGCTGTTTTAGTTAGTTCTGAAGCCAAAGTATCTCACGATAAATTCACATGAAAGTCCATTTTGTTAAGCATGGAATAATAAAGAAGTAATATAGACAAGGTACATATATTTTCGAATATGTTACTGTTGAAATTACCCTGGTTGTGTTATAGGTTCTGTGTTGATAATCCTGTATTGGGATTTGCATAGAGTCATAGAGATGTACAGCACAGAAACAGACCCTTCGGTCCAACCCGTCCATGCCAACCAACTTTCCCAACCCAATCTAGTCCCACCTGCCAGCACCCACCCCATATCTCTCCAAACCCTTCCTATTCATATACCCATCCAAATGCCTTTTAAATGTGTGGAGTTTGCACGTTCTCCCCGTGTCTGCGTGGGTTTCCTCCGGGTGCTCCGGTTTCCCCCCACAGTCCAAAGATGTGCAGGGTCAGGTGAATTGGCCATACTAAATTGCCCGTAGTGTTAGGTAAGGGGTAAATGTATGGGTATGGGTGGGTTTTGCTTCGGCGGGTCGGTGTGGACTTGTTGGGCCGAAGGGCCTGTTTCCACACTGTAATGTAATGTAATCTAATCTAATCTAATCTAAATGTTGCAATTGTACCAGCCAGCACCACTTCCTCTGGCAGCTCATTCCATACACGTACAACCCTCTGTGAAAACGTTGCGCCTTAGGTCTCTTTTATATCTTTCCCCTCTCACCCTAAACCTATGCCTTCTAGTTTTGGACTCCCCCACCCCAGGGAAAAGACTTTGCCTATTTACCCTATCTGTGCCCCTCATAATTTTGTAAACCTCTATAAGGTCACCCCTCAGCCTCCGACACTCCAGGGAAAACAGCCCCAGGCTATTCAACCTTTCCCTATAGCTCAAATCCTCCAACCCTAGCAACATCCTTGTAAATCTTTTCTGAACCCTTTCAAGTTTCACAACATCTTTCCAATAGGAAAGAGACCAGAATTGCACGCAATATTCCAACAGTGGCCTAACCAATGTCCTGTACAGCCGCAACATGACCTCCCAACTCCTGCACTCAATACTCTGACTGATAAAGGAAAGCATGATGAACATAAATCACTTTTGTCATATATTTGCTATTCTCCTTTTTTGTTCTATTTTATTCTGTTACTTTCTACAGACATCAGTTGTGACAACACCAGAATCAGAATTTCAGTGAACTCAAGTTGTGCAATTCAGTTTCAATATGCAGGTCAGTGGTATTGTACTGTTCCAATTTGATTTTTTTGATTCTTTATTATTGAGTTCACAATCCTCTGAACCCATGTTCTGACATGAGTTCGCAATTCCAACATGACTACAGCATTCAGCACATATCAAATATGCCTCTGATCTCTATATTTCTAGTATACTAACACTTAACCATGACACATCAAACCACATGCATTGCAACATTCAGATGTACATGGAGTCAAAAAGTTATGCTTGTGTCCATCCTAATCTCCCAATACAATAACTAGCTAGGTGACTCACTTAATTTCTTCAAAGTGTTCTTTCTCTAAATACTGGCGAATACACCCCCAGATCCCCAGGACATGGAGAGGTGACCTTCAAATGTTCCATTTGCCTCTTAGTGCTGTTTTAGGCCGATTGCACAAAGCAGAACTAAAGCTATATTTGCTCTTTGCGGCTGACCCCATGGACAGCCCACGGGAGCAACGTGACACACACATACACGCACAATTTGCTCATAGAGCTGTACAGCATGGAAACAGACCCTTGGGTCTACCTTGTCCAAGCCAACCAGATATCCTAAATTAATCTGGACCTATTTGCAAGCATTTGGCCTGCATCCCTCTAAACCCTTCCTATTCATATACCCACCCAGATGCTTTTTAAATGTTGCAATTATACTTGCCTCCACCACTTCCTCTGGCAGCTCATTCCATACACACTCCACCCTCTGTGTGAAAAAGTTGCCCCTTAGGTCCCTTTTATATCTTTCCCCTCTCACCCTAAACCTATGCCCTCTAGTTCTAGACTCCCCCACCCCAGGGAAAAGACTTTGTCTATTTATCCTATTCATGCCCCTCATGATTTTATAAATCCCTATAAAGTCAACCCTCAGCTTCCAACACTCCAGAGAAAATAGCCTCAGACTATTCAGCCTCTCCCTATAGCTCAAACCTGCCAACCCTGTATCTGTCAGATTGTTAACCTTTGAGTGCTGGCCTCATTAGAAATACAGACTTGGATTTTCATTCATTGCCCCAGCCCAAACTGAGCAGGACAGCAAGAACATCAAGGGCTACCAACCCTACCAATTCTCGACTGTAATGTTCCTGTAGTCCAATGGAGATTATGAGTGGATGGCCCTGGTTCCTAAGAAACATTTCCTGTGCCTGACACTGTCTCTGCTCACCCCAGAACCCCTGAGTTAACGTGTAGTGATAGTTGAGTGGGGGGTTTGGAAAGCCTCTCAGTGCCCTGATGGAAGAAGATGGCCTTGAGGCAGCCTCCTCTCTCATTCACTTCAATACTTACCTTCCGAAGGCCCAGTCTTCCAGTAGGCCCGTTGTTCCTGTTTCTGGGGCGTTTGTGTCTCATTAAGTGTGGTTCTATATTTTTCCTGCTACAATCACTGCCGTTTTTATCAGGGGCATGGATGACCTACCCTTTGTTGATGGAAAGCTTTCCTTGAACAGCAAGTAAGCCCCAATCCAGGAAGCTACTTGAGAGATGATTAGATAGCTAGAATGGCAAGCTGCTGTGATCCTGTAGGCCTCAGAACAAGAAAATCCAACTGCCTTACTTGAACACCTTTGGAACTGCATTTGCTTATATCATACTGAACTATTACCAGGTATTTGATTCACTATATCATTTCAAGAAAAGCATGATGTAATGATTTCAGCTAAAAGTAATCCCGAACAAGTCATATACCATGTTCCCTCTAAACTTTCTGGTTTCTGACTTTTGTTAAAAGAAACAAGTCACCTTCATAGAAGTGAAAACTAAAATCTATTTTACCTCCACTTGAAAATCCAATTTCCTAACTGACAATAACATAGAAACTTTTATCACGTTGAGCATAGCAAAGGCTATGGCTCTCAGTGATGTATTGACTGAATTGATGAAGACCTCAGCTCCAGAGTGAGTCCAGACTCTAGTCAAGCTGTTGCAATTCAGATATAACAACAGCAGCTACCCAGTGATATGGAAGATTTGCTCTGGTATGTTCTGCCCAGAGAAAACCTGAACAATTACAATCTAACCCCCATCAGTCGACTCTCAATGATCAAAATGATAGACGGTATTGTTAACAGGACTATCAAGCAGCACATCCTCTCTAATAACCTGCTAATAAAATGCTCAATTTGGCTTCTACCATCCAACTCCAGACCTCAAACATAGGAGAAAAGAGATAAATTTGAGAGGTAAGATGGGAATGACTGGCTATTGATATTTCATTGTCATTTGACAGAAACTCGAACAACGTTTAAATTATTGCAAGCGGGGGGAACCTTTCTTTTGGCTATACTCCTACTGAGCACAGAGGTGTGAGTTTATTGGAAGCTAATTATCTCAACCCCAGATCATTGTCTCCACCAGCTCCTGTAACAATGTCCTGGGGCTAACCATCGTTTGTTGCTCCACCTTCACAGCCTCACTGCAGTATAAGGCTGGGAGTGAGGATTTTCACTAGTTACTGTATTATTGTAAGTTCCTTTCACAACTCTTCAAAAGATGAGATGAACAGTGCTTGCATACAATAAGACCTAGACAGCATTCAGGCTGCTAAGTTACTAGTAACATTGGCATCAGCAAATAGTGTGTACCATCTACAAAATAAACTAACAATCACCAGGATATCTTGAACACCTTCCAAACCCATATCCTTTACTGTGTACAAGGCAGCAGGTGCATGGGAACACTATTACCTTCAAGTTGCCTATCATTTTCTCTTGGAAGTATGTCACCTTTCCATCAGTGTTGCTGGGTTAAATTCCCAGAACCCATTTCCTCACAGCTGTTTAGGAATTTCCTCACAAAACAGCTTGCATTGTTCTAGAAGGTGGCTAACCAACATCTTCACAAGTGCATTTCGGGATAGGCAATAAATGCTGGCTTTGGCTGACGTGCCCCTATTCCCAGGATGAATCAAAAAATAAACTTCTCACCTACATTAAAGGAGCATTTCCTCTGTCCTCAGGGAAGTCTCAATTCAGTGCTGATCCTTGACAGCTTGAACTGCCAAGCACGTAGATATTAACACAAATGCTGTTAATTTTATATGATTGTAAATGGTTTATTCATTTCAGATCCCTCAGTTGAATGCACATAGTGAAGTAAATAAGTATTTGATTCACCGAAATTATAATTATTAGGCTTTGTATCTGAGATTGTCAGCAATTGTTTGCATTCAGAGGATGGACTGTAAGAATGGCTATTCTGTTAGATGAAATATCTTTGTAGCATTGATGCTATCACATTGTACATTTGTAGATTTGAATGTCTCTGAAGTGAAAATGCCAAACCTTATTTCCTCATGCTATGAAACTTACAATGGGTGTGTTAGAATAGGAGACATGTCAGCTCAAATGTTGAGATGAATTGATCCTGAGTTCAAATCCTGCCATGGCAGCTGACGAATTTGAGATCAACTTAAATAAATCCAAAATAATAACCTAATGTCAGTAATGGTGATGATGAAAGTCCCAGATAACTGTAAAAAAAATTCTGATTCACTGATTTTTTTTTAACCTATGTCTAAAAGTAACGTCATCATAGTCCCACAAGACCATAGGCAAGTCTGGCCCAACATGTGATTCCATACATGCAGCAACACAACTGACCCTTTGCTGCCCTCTGAAATTGCCTAACACGATGGTTCTCAAACCTGTTTGTCTGTGGGCTATTGAATGTAGGACAGAGAGCCCATGGACTGCCTACCACTCCTAGTCCAGCTGTTGTTTCTCATCATACTAAAAAGTCTCATGAGAAAGATGTGCTGGTCAGGTGAATTGGCCATTCTTAATTGTCCATAGTGTTAGGTGCATTAGTCAGAGTGGGTTACTCTTCGGAGGGTCGGTGTGGACTTGTTGGGCCGAAGGGCCTGTTTCCACACTGTAGGGAGTCTAATCTAAAATCTAATCTAAAAATTAACATTAGCCTGTGAAAACTATGAAATAGCTGGATAAGTGTACATATTTGGAGTTTTGGATTTTAGGATGGCTACTGTTTTGCAAGCAAATGTAACAAATCCAATATGCAATAACTTCCTAAATTATAATAAATTATTAATTCATGCCAGATCTAACATATAGTCATTTTCATGATATAAAACCGAATACTGAAAAGAACACATTTATTTACATCATTCCAATGTATGTTCTAAAATCACCACAATAACCTTCCACATCCATATTACTCAAACAAAATCTACAGTAACATTAAATCTTGCTTTTAAAGCTGCACTGTTGTTGCTTATACTCTTGCCATGCATGCAGGAACAGCACGGTGGGCGGCACGGTGGCACAGTGGTTAGCACTGCTGCCTCACAGCGCCAGAGACCCGGGTTCAACTCCCGCCTCAGGCGACTCTCTGTGTGGAGTTTGCACATTCTCCCCGTGTCTGCGTGGGATTCCTCCGGTTTCCTCCCACAATCCAAAAATGTGCAGGTTAGGTGAATTGACCATGCTAAATTGCCCGTAGTGTTAGGTGAAGGGGTAAACGTAGGAGTATGGGTCTGGGTGGTATGCGGGTCGGTGTGGACTTGTTGGGCCGAAGAAAAATTAAGGACAATGATGGTATTTCAGACCATTGGAACCACTTTCTGATAATTTACGTCTTGCGCTGACTTTCACTCCTCTATTTTAACCTCTGGTGTAATACCGTGTTTTGAATCACTCCAAACAATGGCTCCATTTTTCTTGGAGACAGTGAGGACCACAGATGCTGGAGAGTCAGAATCAAAAAGTGTGGCACTGGAAAAGCACAGCAGGTCAGACAGCATCTGAGGAGCAGGAGAGTCCACGTTTCGGGCATAAGCCCTGATAATTCCTGATGAAAGGCTTATGCCAGAAATGTTGATCCTTCTGCTCCTGCGATGCTGCCTGACCTGCTGTGCTTTTCCAGTGTCACACTCTGTGACTCCCTATTTTTCTTGTTAACCCTCGCTTCTTTATTTCAAAACGTGATGTTTTTAAATTTTGACATGGCCACACGGTCTGAGCAGCCCCATGTGAGTGCACCGTAATAGGACATTGACCCCAGTGTCTCCACTATTACCCTTCATGACAGATTATTCCCAATGCTGCCTCATTTTTACATCAAAATTCTTCCAACTGACAAGCAATGGGACATTGGTAACAAATTTTCACTGCATTCTTCTGATAACATTTATCGATTACTTGCGACAGTAAGGAGCCTAATTGCTTCACACTGGTATGCACTGTGCTGATAAAGTGAGATTGTGTTACATTGATGGAAGTAGATGACTGAGGAGGTTTTGTAGCGCTTCAGAGTCAGAAACTCAAGGTTTGACTCCCACACCAGCACTCTATAGCCAAGAACAGTACGTTCATAACACAAACAAGCAAGTCATGTATCAGAGTGCCTGCAACTCCTTCCAATACACACCGATGGTGGTAAGAGTAGGAGAGATTTCTAGAGGTCAGCATGCGATGTAAAGACAGTAGGAACTTCCAGCTAAACTATCTGTAGCTGAGGCCACTGTAGCTCTGACTCGCACCAACATCACATACAGGTACCTGGGAGTCAGGGCTTCAGTCACATCTTAAAACTGCAATGGTGTTCTTCAGGACCCTCCCCTGAATTCCAATTTTGTGTTAAATACAAGATAGCCCCTGATTGGGGCCCTCTTGTGGTGCCATGGTAGAGTCCCTACCCCTAGTCTGAGAGGCCTTCAAATCCCACCTGCTCCAGAGGTGTGCAGTAATGTCTCTGTAACAGGTTGATTAGGGAATAATAGGATAATTTATTTTTTTAAAAAGCCTCTGACAAAATCAATTGAGTCTTTTACATCGGAGTTTACATTCCTCATCCAAAAAGAATGGCACCTTTAAACGAAACAGCCCTCTAAGTACTGCACTCAAATGTCAGCTGAGATTATGGAGCTGCCAGTTCCCAGCGTTTACCCTGAGGGGTACAAATGAGACCATTGAGTCAAACTAACATTCCTATGTGCTGCATTTGGTTGCAATTTAGGTGATCACAGACAAATCAGCCAGAATTCCTTTGCAGTTGTGAGAATTTATAACTTGCAGCCAGATGGAGTATTTGAAAGGGGAGGTTGAATGTGCCTATAAAGGATAACAGAATAAAGGGACATGGCCAGATGTAGGATGAGTTAATCAGAGTGGAAAGCAGCTTATCTGAAAGCTTATAAACCCTGATGTGAACCGTGTTGCCAAAGCTTTTTGTCTTGCACTGATCGGACCAAACACATATTTTCTGTTTTGTAACTTCAAGGTAATTCCATATTGAAATCGTTCCTAAATTTAAGACTTATTAAAATAATTGTATAAATCTTAGAACTTTGTTTTATTCCATTTTGTCCTGGCTGTTGTAATGACAGAAGAACCTTCAGTGTTGTTGATATGATGGAATTATCACAATATCTGCAAGATTGCAGCAAATCAATTTATAATTGTTCACCAAGAAACCACATTAACATCTGATCACAATCTCTTCTGCCTTTGATTGGTGTCTGCTCCATATCCATAACTATGCAAATTCTTGGATTATTCTTCATATTAAAGGCATGGTATCAATGCAAATGATTGTATCCTCTGAAGGACGATTGCATTTTTATCATACAACAAATTGAGAACTGAACAGGGCTTGCAAAACAAAATCCTCCCGTTCAGTGGGATATGGGAAGTGAGAGTTTGGCGTCAGGTAATGATGCTCAGTTGAAGAGCCAGTGAGGCACAATGAGTCAATTTACCTCCTCCTGCACCATCACATTTCTGTCATTCTGTCAGCCTATTGAGTTTAATGTGCAATCATTTGATACATTCTGCTGTACCTTCTTCGTCACAACCCCACGACAGCACTCTGAGCCCCACCAATCAGTTCCAAAGGCCACCCAGTATCTTTCTTATGCAGTCAGATTGAAAAATTGTCCTGACTCATTTCATGAAATACTTGTGGGGGTGTGGTGGTGGGGGGAGGGGGGGGGAATCTTTAGGGTTTGGTTGAAGAGAGACGGTTAATACTGAAATGTTAGTGTCAAGATTAAAATGAAAAATCGCATAACACCAGGTTATAGTCCAGCAGGTTTAATTGGAAGCACTAGCTTTCGGAGCGCTGCTCCTTCATCACCACCGGATGAAGGAGCGACGCTCCGAAAGCTAGTGCTTCCAATTAAACCTGCTGGACTATAACCTGGTGTTGTGTGATTTCTAACTTTGTACGCCCCAGTCCAACACCAGCATCTCCAAATCAAGATTAAAGTGGTGCTGGAAAAGCACAGCAGGTCAGGCAGCATCTGAGGAGCAGGAAAATCGACGTTTTGGGCAAAAGCCCTTCATTAGGAATCTGAATACTGGATACAGAATACTGAAAAACGTAAAGAGTCAGGTCCCACCCCCACCAGTGGTGCTGTAAGCATTTGCGTGAGAGCAGACTGTAGACACAGATGCTTCCTTCCAAAGCCTCAAGCTCTGCCAATTCTTTAGACTATTTACAATGTGTTAAATAACAGGGTGATCTTACCAACAGAGTCTCTCTCTGGATTCGACCAAGCAGCAGCAAGTTGGTCAAACTAATTAAAAGCTTGATTAATCTGAGGTGGTAGCTGGGGAGCAGTGTAGCAGCCTGCTGGTCACTGTCCCTCAGCAGAGCCATGGGACCAGTGCTCTAGGCAGGATTACAGACCTGCCTGCGTTTAGCTGCAGCAGCAGGTGTGTGGTTATGCTGCTGAGCTCTACTATTTGCCCTTGGTTTATATAATTGTGAAAATATTTGTTCCCTCCAAGTTTTAATGTTTCTGCATGAGAGTGTTAAGCTTGTCCAACTCAGTGGCCACTTCAAATGAGTTGCAGAGGGTGGCTAGTGTCTGTTTCTCTTCAGTGGGATAGCAGCAGCAGTGTCCATTCCTGGCTCATGTGGAGATGCTGCTGGTGAAGAGGGAATGTGAACTGTGAGCTGAGCTCCCCAGGCGGTAGAAACACTGAATTTTAATGGACTCCGAGCTACCATTGTACACCTGTTATTTTGCAACAAGCCATCTGCTGCTCCCTCAGATGTGATTGGCAGAAATTCCACCCACTATTTAGCTCCGTGGTAACCATCCAAGTGCCCCAACGAAGGCTTGGACGTTGATGGATTTGAAGAGGATCGTGAGACGTGCTGAGCTGGACTGAATTTCTCACGTTGGGCAGAAATGGTGACCTGAGGGAGGATGTGATGGGGATGTTGGGCGGCGATGGGGGCAGATGTAGGGATGGGAGGAACATGACAGTGTCGGGGTGGGGTGAGTGTGGGGGTTTTGGGGTAAGTGACAGGATGAGGGGAGAATGTGAGGGTGGGGGTAATGGGGTAGTTTCACAATCTGAGGGGTGTGTGAGGGTGTGCGGGCGTTGGGACGACTGTAGAGGGGGAGTGAGAGGAGATGGGAAGAGTATGGGGGGGGAGAAAGAGTGTGAGGCAGTGGGGATGAGTGAGAATGTGTAGGGAGAGTGTGAGGCAGATACTTATCAGGGCCTGACCAATACAGCCCCTGGTGAGTGATAGTCTCCGGCAAGATGTTCAGTGAGGACCATCTCAATGTCAAGATCATCTCGTCTCATCAGGCAAACTTTCTGAGGAGGCACAGTGAAATACTCATCAGCAGTGGAGACTTTCTCACGGGGCCATGGACAGTTTCTCACTGGACACAGTTTGTCAGTGGGCCGTGGAGATTCTCATCATGCTGTGGAGATTCTCATCATGCCGTGGAGATTCTCACTGGGCTGTGGAGAGTTTCTCACTGGGCTGTGGAGAGTTTCTCACTGGGCTGTGGAGAGTTTCTCACTCCACCACATCAGGCAGCTCATTCCAGACTCGTACCACCCTCTGCGTGAAAAAGTTGCCCCTTCGGTTTCTTTTATATCTTTCCCCTCTCACCCTAAACCTATGCCCTCTAGTTCTGGACTCCCCGACCCCAGGGAAAAGACTTTGCCTATTTATCATATCCATGCCCCTCATAATTTTGTAAACCTCTATAAGGTCACCCCTCAGCCTCTGACGCTCCAGGGAAAACAGCCCTAGCCTGTTCAACCTCTCCCTGTAGTTCAGATCCTCCAACCCTGGCACCATCCTTGTAAATCTTTTCTGAACCCTGTCAAATTTCACAACATCTTTCTGATAGGAAGGAGACCAGAATTGCATGCAATATTCCAACAGTGGCCTAACCAATGTCCTGTACAGCCGCAACATGACCTCCTAACTCCTGTACTCAGTACTCTGACCAATAAAGGAAAGCATATCAAACGCCTGCTGCACGATCCTATCTACCTGCCACTCCACTTTTAAGGAGCTATGAACCTGCACTCCAAGGTCTCTTTGTTCAGCAACATTCCCTAGGACCTTATCATTAAGTGTATAAGTCCTGCTAAGATTTGTTTTCCCAAAATGCAACACCTCTCATTTATCTGAATTAAACTCCATCTGCCACTTCTCAGCCCATTGGCCCATCTGGTCCAGATCCTGTTGTAATCTGAGGTAACCCTCTTCGCTGTCCACTACACCTCCAATTTTGGTGTCATTTGCAAACTTACTAACTGTACCTCTTATGTTCACATCCAAATCATTTATGTAAATGACAACAAGTAGAGGACCCAGCACTGATCCTTGTGGCACTCCACTGGTCACAGGCCTCCAGTCTGAAAAACAACCCTCCACCACCACTCTCTATCTTCCATCTTTGAGCCAGTTCTGTATCCAAATGGCTAGTTCTCCCTGTATTCCATGAGATCTAACCTTGCTAATCAGCCTCCCATGGGGAACCAAGTTCCACACTGGGCAGTGGAGAGTTCCCGATTGATTTGCCATGCGCTGTGATCTAGTCAGACTCCACTGCGCAAACTAGCTGTAGGGAAAACTCAACAGAAACTTGAGTGGATTCTTGTCATATTCAGCTCACTGCTTGCTCCAAATGATCTTCATGATGGACATCAAGCACCAACATTTATGGTACACTTCATGGCAACTCACCATACCTGGTTATCAGCTTCCAACACATGCCAATCCATACGAACACTCATGGGCACATCTTCAATACACTTACACTACAGCTCTGCATTTCAGTGCCGCACCTAGGGCTGTTCTGACAATTATCACAGCTATACTGCAGCAAGGACGGTCTACACTGAGGGACACAGCCAAGGACTGGGTCAGGGAGACAGCGTATACTGAGGGACACGGCTCAGGGACTGGATCAGGGAGACGGCGTACACGGAGGGACACGGCTCAGGGACTGGATCAGGGTGACGGCGTACACGGAGGGACACGGCTCAGGGACTGGGTCAGGGAGACGGCGTACACTGAGGGACACGGCTCAGGGGCTGGGTCAGGGTGATGGCGTACACTGAGGGACACGGCTCAGGGACTGGGTCAGGGTGACGGCGTACACTGAGGGACACGGCTCAGGGACTGGGTCAGGGTGACGGTCTACACTGAGGGACACGGCTCAGGGACTGGGTCAGGGTGACGGCGTACAC
Source organism: Chiloscyllium plagiosum (assembly GCF_037043375.1). Taxonomy (NCBI): domain Eukaryota; kingdom Metazoa; phylum Chordata; class Chondrichthyes; order Orectolobiformes; family Hemiscylliidae; genus Chiloscyllium; species Chiloscyllium plagiosum. The sequence goes on along the minus strand of NW_028270162.1, from coordinate 46,797,381 downwards.
TGAGGGACACGGCTCAGGGACTGGGTCAGGGTGACGGCATACACTGAGGGACACGGCTCAGGGACTGGGTCAGGGTGACGGTCTACACTGAGGGACACGGCTCAGGGACTGGGTCAGGGAGACGGCGTGCACTGAGGGACACGGCTCAGGGACTGGGTCAGGGTGACGGCGTACACTGAGGGACACGGCTCAGGGACTGGGTCAGGGTATATCTCCAGGCTCTCCACCTGCTACCACGTCACCCACGTACTCTGAACCCAACTCCATGCCCGCAGCATCCTTGCATTGCATTGCCTTTCTGCGCATTACTCCTGCACCCAGAGATCCCAGGGTCATTCTGCCCTGCCATACTGTTGAACACAGACACAAAGCCATGATGTTTGTTACAATAGTCAGTGTGCCTCAGTCCCATCAGGGCCTGGCGGGGCTTCCCAGCACGGATCGAGCAGCCTGTCTGATCAGAGTCAAGATTCACTGCTCAGAGTTGAATGATAAACCCGTGCTCCACTCTGCCCTATTGTGGTTTGCTCCCCTGCTGGGTTGACGAAGACATGGCCATTATTGGAGATGAATAGCTGTCACAGTTGGTGCAGGGTGGGGAGGTGTTCTGGGCAAGTGAATGGGCAGCACAGAGGGCTAACAGGATGGTTGGGGTTGGGTATTGAGGTGGATAACAGCGAGCGAGAGAAGATGTTGCAGACAACAGTGAGAGCGAGAGAGCATTGGCCTTGGCAGGAGGTGGGTACAGCAGCAGGTTTTGAGGAGAAGATGGTGGCATTGCCAGTGGCAGAGTGGAGAAGGTCAATGACCGCCACTTTACAGGATTGGGCATTACTCCGGGAAGTTGAGCGTGGCACTGACCCAGGAGGCAGCTGCTAGTTCAGGGTGGTATTTTCTGCCTGTGGCCTCCTGTGCTGTCCCTGACTCTGCAGCACCTCAGCCGAGAGCAGTCATATCCAGGGCAAGTATCAGAAAGAATGCAGGACAACTGCCAGGGCTTACCCAGGGCTACGGCCTTTAAACTGACCCCAGGGCCGGGGGTGCCAGTCAGTTCCCGAATCTCTGAGTGGTCAGTTGTTTCTGGGGAAGTACACGGTTAGCTGGGGTGGAAATTGGACATCACAGGGGCTGAAACGTAAATAATTACGGCACTGCTTATTCTAAACTTTGACATAAAATAAATCATATGGAATAGACATATTAATATAATGATTTATATAGACGATGCCGTTCAGTAGATTACACTATGATGGCCACACATCTCCTCAAGCTACACCTTTCAGTTAAATCTCCAACATGACTCTTAATCAGGTTAGAATTACTGCTGCAGCACCTCCACCTGCAAGGTCAGAGGTCACACAACACCAGGTTTTAGTCCAACAGGATTATTTAAAATCACAAGCTTTTGGTGCTTCACCTAACGAAGGGGCAACACTCTGAAAACTTGTGATTTCAAATAAACCTGCTGGACTATAAACTGATGTCGTGTGATCTCTGACCTTGTCCACCCCAGTCCAACACCGGCACCTCCACACCATGGCTATCTGCAAAACCAGTCACTGTGGATGTTGGCCTTTGTTGGTGAGGCATATGGTACCCCACAATGGTCAAATAGTCCATGGACAACATAACTGTATCACAGTAGCATCGTCTTTGGGTAAGAAGGGCATGTAACTGGAGAGCTTTGAAGTGCCTGAATTAATTGGAAGGAGCAGAGTAGGAAATTGCTTTTGCTGTGATTAATTTGGGAAGAACTGTTTCTACTTTTGCCAAAACAGTTTAATTATTGCCGTCTGAATCCCTGGATGAGGTTTTTAATGTAACAACTTATACATGTCCCAGTGATATTTGGATTGCAGGTATTTCCATTGCAAGGCCTTTTGTTTGTGGATGTCCTTTTATGTAACTATACTTTCCTGTTGTTTATCATGGATGTTGCCTTTAGCTGGTTCCTCATGACACTCTCATTACATTAAAGAGAAATTCAGTCTGCAAGAGATTGCCACACTCTCCATTTTTTAATCATATAGTAATAGTGGCTTAGAGAGTTGAAATATGAGGAAATGTTGCATAAACTTGGCTGGTCTTACCTGAGTTTAAAGGATTAAAGAGTGATCAGATCAAGGAGCATGAAATGTTAGAAGAGTTAGATAGGCACAGAGAAGTTACTTTCCCTGGTGTGCAACAAGAATATATATACACTCCCTTCTCAGGAGCTTGGCCAATCAAAGCATTTATCAAACAATAAGTAGTGGAAAAGAGGAAATCTCATCCAATCTTGGTTGACATTTGCAGCTTTTGAGATTGAGACTGAAAGGTTTTTGTTAAGTGAACCTACCCTGAGATAGGTCACCTCGAAAATATGGCTAACTGAAGTTCAGGTACAGATCACTGATGATCTAACTGGTGAAGCAGGCATCAGCGTTAAATGGCTTAATCCTGCTCCTAATGTTCCTACATAATGCATCGTTTCGGGCACAGGCCCTTCTTCAGGAATGAGCAGAGAGTGTTCAGCAGGAGAAGATAAAAGGTAGGGAGGAGGGACTTGGAGGAGGGGCGTTGGAAATGTGATAGGTGGAAAGAGGTCAAGGTGAGGGTGATAGGTCGGAGTAGGATGGAGGCGGAGAGGTCAAGAAGAAGACTGCAGGTCAGGAAGGCGGTGCCGGGCTGGAGGGATTCGGCTGAGACAAGGTGGGGGGAGGGGGGATGAAGAAACTGGTGAAGTCCAAGTTCATCCCCTGTGGTTGGAGGGTTCCCAGTCGGAAGATAAGACGCTCCTCCTCCGACCGTCGCGTTGTTGTGGTTTGGCGGTGGATGAGTCCAATGACCTGCATATCCTCGGTGGAGTGGGAGGAGGAGTTGAAATGCTGTGCTACAGGGTGGTTGGGTTGGTTCGTCCGGGTGGCCCAGAGGTGCTCTCTGAATCGCTCCGCAAGTAGGCGGCCTGTCTCCCCAATATAGAGGAGGCCACACCGGCTGCAGCGGATGCAGTAGATGATGTGGGTGGAGGTGCAGGTTAATCTGTGGCGGATATGGAAGTTTCCTTTGGGGCCATGGAGAGAAGTGAGGGGGGAGGTGTGGGCGCAAGTGTTGCACCTCCTGCGGTTGCAAGGGAAGGTGCCGGGAGTGGAGGTTGGGTCGGTGGGGGGGGTGTGGATCTGACAAGGGAGTCGCGGAGGGAGTGGTCTCTACGGAAAGCTGATAGGGGAGGGGAGGGAAATATATCCTTGGTGCTGGGGTCTGTTTGGAGGTGGCGGAAGTGACGCCGGATGATGCGCTGTACATGGAGATTGGTGGGGTGGTAGGTGAGGACCAGTGGGGTTCTGTCCTGGTGGCGGTTGGAGGGACGGGGCTCAAGGGCGGAGGAGCGGGAAGTGGAGGAGATGCGGTGGAGGGCACCGTCGACCACGTCGGGGGGGAAATTGCGGTCCCACTCCACCGAGGATATGCAGGTCATTGGACTCATCCACCGCCAAACCACAACAACGCGACGGTCGGAGGAGGAGCGTCTTATCTTCCGACTGGGAACCCTCCAACCACAGGGGATGAACTTGGACTTCACCAGTTTCTTCATCCCCCCTCCCCCCACCTTGTCTCAGCCGAATCCCTCCAGCCCGGCACCGCCTTCCTGACCTGCAGTCTTCTTCTTGACCTCTCCGCCTCCATCCTACTCCGACCTATCACCCTCACCTTGACCTCTTTCCACCTATCACATTTCCAACGCCCCTCCTCCAAGTCCCTCCTCCCTACCTTTTATCTTCTCCTGCTGAACACTCTCTGCTCATTCCTGAAGAAGGGCCTGTGCCCGAAACGTCGAATCTCCTGTTCCCTGGATGCTGCCTGACCTGCTGTGCTGTTCCAGCAATAAAGTTTCAACTTTGATCTCCAGCATCTGCAGACCTCACTTTCTCCTCCTACATAATGCATCCACTGCTCCACAATAAAATTAACATTCACTAGCTCCCTGATTGCAGACCACATACAATCTCATTTGTAACCTTTTCTAACCTTGTAGTTGGAAGTTCCGTTTGTGGTAGCTGCGATACTTTTTAAAAGCAATTTATATATCTAATCATCCTCAACACTGGATAAGAATGTTCTGCTGGTTTGTTTTTCCCACCATTTAGGACAATGTCGTTCATTCGTTGTACTGTAAATTCCTGGCCTTGCTCCTTAGATTCTGTGATGTACATGGATGCTCTAAGATTAAAAACTCAGCAGGTCTTGACTTTATAATGATTTATAAAATCGTAGGGTGAATAAACAAGGTTTTTTTCCTGCGGTAGGGGAGTCCAGAACTAGAGGGCATAGGTTTAGGGTGAGAGAGGAAAGATATAAAAGGGACCTAAGGGGTAACTTTTTGACACAGAGGGTAGTACACGTATGGAATGAGCTGCCAGAGGAAGTGGTGGAGGCTGGTACAATTACAACATTTAAAAGGCATCTGGATGGATGTGAATAAGGAGGGTTTAGAGAGATATGGGCCAAGTGCTGGCAATAGGGACTAGATTAATTTAGGATATCTGGTCGGCATGGATGAGTTGGAGTGAAGGGTCTGTTTCTATGCTGTACAGTGCTATGACTCTATCTGTGGAGAGAGAAACACAGTCTTGTGTGACTTCTTTGGAACTGAAGACGAATCATACTGGATTCAAAGGTCAGTTTCTGGCTCTACAGATGCTGCCAGACCTGCTGAGTTTCTCCAGTAATTTCTGATCTTATTCCAGATCTTCAGCATTCACAGTGTTTTGCATTTATCTGGTTGCTCTGAGACCTTTATATCCAAAATCCCATAGTCTCTCTCAAGGTATAATCTCTGCTACTATCAAATTATTTCTCTCACAATGGGAATGCTCGCTGACACTGAAATTGTATCTTGCTGCATCGAAAATAGCTACTCCTCTCAATCAGCTGGCAGGAACGTCAAATCCAATAGAAACTCTCAAGAATTTGGAACAAACTTTCTCTTCTTGTACAAAGGAAACTATGAAGGAATGTAAATGATGGAATGAGGTGAGGAGCCAAGTAAGAAATTAGGAGTTGAATGATCAAAGTTAAACCATCCATCTATTTACAGTGAAGTGGTCTTTATCCTCGAGAATAGAACTCTGGTTAGCATAGTTTAGGAAGAAATTGCCAGCAGTACAGGCTGAGGAAAATGTTTCTTCCCAGTGAAAAATCATGGCCAAACTTCATAGTCATTGCAGAAAATATTACATGTATCTCCTGCCTTTCACAACCTGGGGATGTCCCAAGGTATTTTACACCGCAAATGTATTGAAGTGTTCACTCACAATAATGAAGTGCTTCGAGATGCTGGTCATGGCCCACATCAACTCCAGTTTCCCAGCCTGCCTCAATCCCCTACAATTTGCCTACCAGCATAACAGGTCCACACCGGATGCCATATTGCTGGCCCTGTATCCATCCCTGGAACACCTGGACAATAAGGACACCCACATCAGACTCCTGCTCATTGCCTACAGCTCCACCTACCACTCTAGTATTCCCCCCCCAAGATTGATCTCAAACTCTGTGAGCTTGGTTTCAGCTCCGCCCTCTGCATTAGGATCCTCAGCTTCCTGACCCACAGACATCAATCAGTGAAGATAGACAACAGCACCTTCTCCACAATAACACTCAACACTGGAGCCCCCAAGAATGTGTCCTCAGTCCTCTACTGTACTCCCTGTACACCCACGACTTTGTCGCCAATTTCTGAAAGAACACCCTCTGTAGGTTCACTGACAGCACCACCATAGTAGGACAGATATCTAACAATGACGAGTTCAAATACAGAAGGGAGATAGAGGGCTTGGTGATGTGGTGCAATGAGAACAACCTCACTCTCAATGTTAGCAAAACTAAAACAAAACTGATCATTGACTTCAGAAAGAAAAGGTGAGGACACGTTCCCATCTACATCAATGGAGCTGAGGTGGAGAGGGTGGATAGCGTCAAGTTCCTCGAAGTGACAATAACAGACAACCTTTCCTGGACTTGCGACAGTCAAGGCGGCGCAACAATGTCTCTTCTTCCTCAGGTAGCTCAGGAAGTTTGGTATGTCCATAAAGACCCTCACCAACTTCTACAGATGCACAATTGAGAGCATACGGTCCAGGTGCATAATGGCCTGGTCCGGTGACTGCTCTGTTCAGGACTGTAAGAAACTACAGAAGGTTATGTGCACAGCCTATGCCATCACAGGAGCCAACCTTCCATCCATGGACTCCATTCACATGGCTCATTGCTGCAGAAAAGCTGCCATCGTCAAAGACCCGTCTCACCCCGGTAATGCTCTCCTACAACCTCTTCTATCAGACAAGATACAGAAGCTTGAACACATGCACCAACAGGTTCAGGAAGAGCTTCTTCCCTGCTGTTACTATACTGATGAATGGACTCTCTAACTTCAAGTAATGCTGGTCTTGCTAATGTTGGTGTCACCTAAGCACGCCCTTTGCAATGTAACCCTCATGCCTCTGTCTAAGTCAATTTGATCTGTCTGTACAGCTCGTAAACAAAGCTTTTCACTTAATTTCAGTTGGAGAGGCTGCCTCCTGGGTGGAATATTAAACTGGATGCAACCTGCCCTCAGGTGGACAATAAAAATGTCAAGGTATTTTTCAAAGTAGAGCAGGGAAGGTATCCTTGGCCAACAGTATTTCCTCACACAACAGCACAAGAGCATTGTTGCATTTGATTATGTGGGAGCTTGCTGCCTGCAGAATTGGGGCAATGTTTCTGACAATTACAACAGTGGCTGTGCTTCAAAAGTGGCCATGAAGTGCTTTGGTATAGCCTTGTATGGTGGCTCAGTGGTTAGCACTACTGCCTCATAGCACCAGGGATCTGGGTTTGATTCCACCCTCAGGCGACAGACTTTGTAGAGTTTGCACATTCTCCATGTATCTGCGTGCGTTTTATCCCACAGATGTGCGGATTTGGCTGTGCTAAATTGCTCCATAGTGTCCAGGGAGGTGCAGGGTTAGAGGATATTGGGTTGGGCTTGGTTGGAATGTCTTTGGGAAAGTTGGTATGGGCCATATGGCCTGCTTCCACACTATAGGGATTCTATACGCAAGCTTCTCCATCCCGTCACACAGAACAAACCAACAGAATGCTGAAGAAACACAGGGGAGAGTCTCAGAGGGGTCTGAATGATGTAGCTATGGTAAGATTTGTGGCAGACCTATCCCTACACTGGGAGTAATTCACTGCCTCCTGGAACTATGTTCCACATGTTGGGGGCGTGATTCTCATGAGGAATGGTGAGTCATTGATTACTGGTCATTATTGCTTGTTAAATTGCTTGTACCTGTGTATCTCACCTCAGTAATATCATGTTTAACCACCCGCTGTGAGGGGACAGGATACTGAGAATGCTCATCATGGAAACCAGGGCACCTAGCAACATTGGCACACCATCTGTTCCAAAGGACTGCCATGTTAAATACTGGGCACCAACAGCTCAGGGCACAATGTATGGACGGGTATTAAAGGGATGCTTTTACTATTGGATCACTGAGTGATGGAAGATGTTGCAGGCATTAGTGAGAGTGATAGAAGCCTCAATGGGGTCGGTGCAGACTGGCTACAGTATCAGAGATGGAGTGAGTGTGAGGTATCAGATAGAAGAAGGTGGCATTGACTCTGACAGAGTGGAGATGGTCATTGACCCCCCTTCCTACAGTGCTGGGCATTCCTGCAGACCCGGGTTGCAACCCCAGACCAGGCTGGCATGGAGTGGCATCATGATCTGTTCTGCCAGTCCTGGGAGAGGATGATGTTCCTCCCTCTGTAGCACCCAGTCTCTCAGGCCCCCTGCCCACAAAATGGTTGCTAGTTTCCCTCTGTCCTGCCATGTTCAGGGGGAATGTCAGAGACCAGGCCGGGCAGCTGGGATTAATCCTGCTTGCCTCGGTCTACAGGCAGGCTTTAACAATGGCCAGGGATACTAGTCCATTCTGGAATATGCCTGTTTTCCCAGGAACGGTAAGAATTGAGTGAGGGGGACACCACTGGGACGGGGTGGATGGTTAATGAGGCAAGTTTGGTAGTGAGGATCTCACTACGCGTTGTAGCAAGAATCCGTTCAAAAAGTTCAATTAACTGACAGCCAAAAAAATGTAAGATTCAGTTCATTTCTCCCCTGGGCCCTGCAAGTGGGCATCAGAGTCGCCCTGCTTTTGCCACGGGACTATGCCTACATCAGGAAACTATAAGAATTCATTTTGTGTTTTAAACAGCAGTCGCAGCTTTAAACCCACAGAACTCAGCAGCTGCCGGTCCGCCCACGTGACCGGGAGATAGGAGACAGAGGACAGATAAAATCCACACTATACCAACACTACCCATGACTCATAGACCAAAACTCCGGAATTAATTAATATGGAAACCATCTCCTAATCACATCAAGAGACTGATATCAGACCAATACACACCAACACCCCAAGGGAACAAAGGGGGGTGCTAGGCTCCTGCCCTCAGAGAGAGAGACAAGCAGATAATACCCGGACCCGTTTTACATAAACCAATTAGCACCCTATTGTGCGTGCCCTGCAACTCTCCTGGGACGGCAGGAAACATTCTATTTGCACCTACTCCAGTGATGATGGGGAACTATCATCCCATTCATCCTCAAATTCCACACATCCTGACAACTAAAAGTATATAATATGGAGCTGTGCGCGGGAACAGCAGAGCAGCCGAGATTCGGACCTCGGTTGGTCTCCGCCAGCGTTACTGTAGCAATAAACGTTACCGATTGTTGAACCGCACTCTGGGCTCGGACTGATATCATTTCATCTGCGCTAACAATTGGGGGCTTCATCCTGGTTAACGACGGCTGCTGGATCCCTGCGACGACACTGGGTGAGTATCTTTACTCTTTTACTTCTCGTGTAAAAGTGTCCCAGTGCCCCGCAAGGGACTTCACTGCCGGCCGTTATCTGAACCTGTGAACAGAGTGAGTCCGGCAGTCGTGTAACGGTAGAGTACTCTTTAAAAGTGTGTGTGTGTGTGATCCTTCGCGGGTGGGCGATTGGGGTCGTGGAACACTAGTAAAAGTGTGCGTGATTATTATTATTGTCGTTTATTGTCAATGTGCTACTGTGACTGATGGACTATCCTTGGACTGACGACTTTAGGTACGAGACCCCGACAGATTGACCTTCCTGTTTAAAAACCGACCAAACAAGCCTTCCTGGTTGACCTCTGCAGTGGGAGTTAGGGGACCCCATTGTACGTTGAGCCCGGTTTTAGCGCCTTCCTTGCGTACGCGGTAGAGGCTGGGAGGTCTACGCACTACAAGAAGGGAAGTCCTCCAAACCAGCCCGAGACGCGGGGCCTTTGGGCCAACCGGCGGTTATATGCTCTGCCCATTGACCTCGCGGTCCTGAGGTATTGGCCTCTGCAGGATCAGGCGCGGTTAGGTCTGACTTCATGCCCCCCCCCCCCTTGCACTCGGGCCCCTGGTTCATGCCCAGTGTTTGTGGGGTACACACGGCCGCTGAACGTCAGGCGGTGAGAGAGAGACTCACGGAAACCCGGGGTTTCGCGCTCGGGAATCGACACGCACCCAGTCTGTTACTATCCCCCCCCTGCCCAGGTTGACCCGCGGGGCTAGGGTTCGACTTACAGGGAGTGGGCTCCCCGACTGGGAGATTAATAAGCCAGTGCCAGCAACATCCCCTAGCACGCCTGCTAGCTTTACTTTAAAGTAGCTTCTGTTAAGTTACACCCGCTGCGCCCCTACCATGGGTGGGAGCGCGGCCGAAGACCTAGATTGGGGGCCAGAGGGTTCCCTTACCTGTTTTATAGCCGACAAGAAGAAGAAACTTATTAAGGCTATGCTTCATTTCAATCCTGATGAGTGCAAGCCTAAAAGCTTCAACCTCATGTCTCTTTTTAGACATGTTTTAAGTTCAGTACTACCAAACAATTATTTTTACAAGGTGGTTACATTTTGGGGCTGTCAGTAAATTAGGGTAACATAGAGGCAGATTTGAATTTCACCGACAGCAAACTGGATTGTTAAGATTAAAGGTGTCCCTTAGTTGTTTTCGTGGGAAGGTATTCACACTTGTAGACAATGGTAGATTGTGTTAAAAGTGAATAGACTGTTAGTCTCCAAGTCTCAGGTATTGAGAATGCCAGACTATAATTTTTTTTTTGCTTTAAATTAGTTACTTGAGTCCAATAGTTGGAAACTAAAGGTTAGCTAATGAACATTTCTATCTGGCTGGATACAAGACATCCCAGAAGTTCACAAGTTAATCTGCCAGAATCGCAGAGGAAGCCAAATAGCAAAGTTAACAAGAACAAATTTCTATGTTTACCTTGTGGGAATGCAGATGGAACCTCATGCTCAAATTGGAAAGGCCAAATTTTTAAGGATTTAAAATGAGGCTGCAAGATTTGCTTAACTTGAGCTGGGGAGATAATGTCCAGGAATCTGCTGGAAAGGAAGACTATTAGCAAAAATATGACAGAACAATTAGAATTTGAGCATGAATTCCACATTGATTAGACCCAAATACTCCATACAATGAAGGTGATGAAGGGTGATTTAATTGGATCGTTTAAGATAACTAAAAGAGTTGAAAGGGCAGACAGAGAGAAACGATTTCCTCTGGCAGGAGAATCAAGAGCAAGACTGTGTAAAATTAAAGCCAGACAACAAAAGGATAATGTCAGGAATCATTTCTTCACACAAAGAGTAGAAGAAACCCTAACCTTTCACTTTGTAAAAAGCCTTGGACCCTGCAGGTCAATTCAAAATGTTTCGACTCAGACCAGGGCACGCACTTCACCGGACGCGCAATGAAACTGGCCTGCCGCCTCCTAGGCATCAGACAGCGCTTCCACGTCCCGTTCCATCCCCAGAGCTCCGGGATGGTCGAGTGCATGAACCGGACCCTCAAAGCTGCGATCGCACAGGCGATCGCCGAAACAGGGCAGGGCTGGGTTGACGTTCTGCCCTGCATACTGATGCGCTTAAGGACCACCCCAGGCCGCTCCACTGGCCTCACTCCCTTCGAGCTCATGATGGGGAGGGCCATGCGACTACCAGAGAACGTTATGGTCGGGGGGGGAAGACATGGCCCCACTGAGGGACAGGGTGACGTGCTATATCAGGCAGCTGGACACGCAGCTGCGGGCCCTTAGACAAGCTGCGCGTGACCAGCAGGACATTAGGGACCAGGCAAAACTGCAGCCGCATCTGCCCGCCCAACCCCTTCCTGGCGTTGGGGACAAAGTCCTGGTCAGGGCCGCCCCTGACCGGCCTGGCTTCGCCCCCCCGGTGGCTGGGACCGCACGAAATCATCCTCATCAGCGACATGTGTGCCTGTGTCGACATGAAGGGAAAGGGCAGGTGGAAACACTGGTCCCAGCTTAAACCCTACCCTTAAGCCCCGACCAGACAGATACTCTCTCCCCCTTTTGACTTGACTCTAACCGTCCCTCTTTCTCCTTACAGTGCAACAGGTGGACCGGTTCCAGGGAGACCTGCTCCTACACACACTAACCCTACACCCTTGGTAAGGGTGCCCCTCTCCCTCTCTTCCCACAGATCATGCTTCACCGGTGCACCACTCTCCTCCCTGCTCTCCTCTTCGCCCTACGACTAGTGCCTTCCTTCCCCGAAATATATGACAACTTCTACCGCTGCGGTGTTGCCTTCAACGCGTCCGACGCCATCTGTATTCCTGCAAGGGACATGCCTGATGTGATCGACGCGTTCTACAACGCCTGGCTGGAAGTTCTCCCGGGCGTACAGACACTGTTTATTCTGCACGTCGGAGCGCGACCCGCGGCCGACCTGCCTCTGGCGTGCTGAGGCGATGGACTTGTGGGGTTACATGTTCGGGACAATGTGTGCCATGCCAGAGGACCTCTCCTCTGCCCCGGCCTTTGATGCCTTTACTGTACGGGATCTGTCTATCTGCGGATATTATGAGCCTACTAATGCCGCGGTAGTCTCTTTGTATTTGTGCTTTCCACCCGCCCCAACCACACCGCCCCCGACCACGACTCCCGAGATATTGCCATGCCCCTCTCTGGGACTGGGGCCCACGGGGGGAACTGGTATTGTGGGATGAGGGAGAGGCCCTTTATGGCAACGTCCGACACGAGGTCATGCCTCTGCTGGTCAATATATCGGGCATCCGGGTACCGGACTATTGCACAGCACAGGTACACAACCTATACGTCATGATGGGGAAGGCTTTATAGAGAGGGCCATAGATGCCATGGGAGCAACCCACTACCGAAATGACATACATAACACGCACACACAACGACACAGACGGGACATAGTCAACGATGCTCTCACAGGACTCAACACGGGGACATCTGTAGTAAACTCCCTAGACATCCAGGGCCTTAACGAAAAGGTCGAGCAACTAAAAGGGGTAATGAGGGACCTGCTACAGAGGTCTCTCTCAAATCAGGCAGACCAGGCACGCCTGGGGGAAGAGGGAGCATACACCCAGCTCGACGGCATTGCAGTCCTGGAGACACACGCCCACACCATTAACCCCCTTATAGACCGGGCCATGCGTATGGCCTGTGGATGGTAGCCCAGATCCGGCATAATCTTGACCAGGTCCAAAGGGGGGAGGTGCCCGACTGGATCGACAGTGCCAAACTGGCCTCACTCGCAGGGTGCTCCGGGCCGCTCGACAACCGGACTCTGAAGGGTATGACCAGAGTATACCCAGTATGCGCGGCTTTGAGGTCAGTGAGGCGACAGGAGTCGGGATTGTCCTCCTGATCCCCGTGGTCACCCCAGATTCGGGGCCATTTCCCCTGTTTCACATTGAGAACATCGGAGTCATACGGGAAAACGCTTCCCTCAAATATCGATTAGCTCACCACACAGCCATATCTCGAAACGGCGCTGTGTACGGGGTGCCGCTTACAGGCTGCAAGCAGCGAGGGGCGATTACCATCAGCCCTCACCCCTTACGAAGGAGTGAAACAGCGGAATGCGGGTTCAACCGGACACAGGGCTGCACCCTTGAAATCGAACCCACGGGCCCCCACTTCACTAGGGTGGTGTATGGTGGTGGTGGGGGGGGGACGATATTGTGTCTCCACTCTTGAAACCTCATTTTGGTATAATGGACTGCAGTGCCCGATTCCCCAGCACGAGTTCTGCTTCGCCCCCAGGCGCCCAGTCACGGTTGGGCAAGCTCACAACTCAGAGGTCCGACGACGGAACCCCGAGTCCATACAAACTACTGATAAATTCAGGGACACCCTCAGGGAATATCAGGAGCCTGAATGTAAACATCCATCCCTGGATCCGAATCATCTCGCACACCATTGTAGGCATACAGTTACTGCTGGCTCTGGCCTGGCTCCTGCTGGCGTGTCATTCATGCCGCCAGCACAAGAAACGAAAGGCCAGGAAGACCATGCTCCACACCATCGACTCCTGGCGGGCGATCAGGCACCATGAGCTCACAGGGCTCACGTTAATGTGACCTTCTCCCGGGACTATCCAAAGGCCCCATGACTGCAGCATGACGGCCGGCGGAATGTACCGGGCGAGGAACTGACTTTTAAAATATCGGCATCGGGGGTGTGGACGTGTCCAACCCCTTGCCGAAAGGGGGGACTGCAAGCGGGCATCAGAGCCGCCCTGCTTTTGCCACGGGACTATGCCTACATCAGGAAACTATAAGAATTCATTTTGTGTTTTAAACAGCAGTCGCAGCTTTAAACCCACAGAACTCAGCAGCTGCCGGTCCGCCCACGTGACCGGGAGATAGGAGACAGAGGACAGATCAAATCCACACTAGACCAACACTACCCATGACTCATAGACCAAAACTCCGGAATTAATTAATATGGAAACCCATCTCCTAATCACATCAAGAGACTGATATCAGACCAATACACACCAACACCCCAAGGGAACAAAGGGGGGTGCTAGCCCCTGCCCTCACAGAGAGAGACAAGCAGATAATACTCGGACCCGTTTTACATAAATCAATTAGCACCCTATTGTGCGTGCCCTGCAACTCTCCTGGGACGGCAGGAAACATTCTATTTGCACCTACTCCAGTGATGATGGGGAACTATCATCCCATTCATCCTCAAATTCCATACATCCTGACAACTAAAAGTATATAATATGGAGCTGCGCGCGGGAACAGCAGAGCAGCCGAGATTCGGACCTCGGTTGGTCTCCGCCGGCGTTACTGTAGCAATAAACGTTACCGATTGTTGAACCGCACTCTGGGCTCGGACTGATATCATTTCATCCGCGCTAACATCCCACTGTGCCATTAATGGTAGATTAGTGAACAAGTTCTATAAATTCACATTGCTAACTCCCTTAACACCTCTGGTTAATGAAAATATGTCAATCTCAGATTTAAAATTTGTGGAGGAGAGCACAAACCTCCTGCCCCAACTCCCTTTTTGTGTGTCATAATGTCACTCCTGAAACGTTTGGCTTTCATATTTAGATTATGTCCCCGGCCCTGGATACTACAATCAGCAGAAACAGATTTTCTCTAATCATCCTCTCTGCTTCTGATAATATCATGGAAACTCCCCCTTAACTTTCAAAATACTGGGAACTACACCCCAAGTTTAAGTAATTGTTTATCACAAGAATTCTCCAGAGACCGGTGTCATTCTGGTGAACAATGCTGCAGCCTCCTGCAAAGCCAAGAAACCCTTCCTCAGACCTGCTGCCCAGAACTGTTCACGGTCCTCCAGATCTAACCTAATCAGAGCTTTCCAGAGCGGAACCATAACTTCTCCCCCATGGCATTCTCCAGTTCTCAAAATCACAAAGCCAGCAGGAAATGGCCTTTTGATCTCTTCCTGCGCTGGTTTGTGATATTTTAATTTCTGTACACTTAGTCTCCAAAACTCCTGCACTGTTTCCTGCTTTTCGCCGGGTGGATAGTACTTAACTCAATCCCCTTTCGGTCTGGGCTCTTGACCGTGTATTTTTCTACTATGAATCCATTTGCTTTTCCCAGTCTTTTAAGTTATCAATGCCTGTTTGTAATTCTACACCAAATCTACACTTTCTGCTTCATCATTGCAGTTGGAATAAATACAATGATTAGTTATAACTCAACACAGATGATTAGGTGACACCACTCATATTCCACCCATTAGACATCTCACCAATTATCCTTTACTCTGTGTTTCCAACTGAGTCAGTTGTATTGACCATCTCTCATGGGGAACATTCTCAAAGGGAGCTCCGTAAAAGCAGCTTCAGTAGACAGTCTCCTACGCATTGCTTTAGTCATCTCTTCAAAGGCTCACCCAAATGATCAGGCCCTAACCTTTACCAACCCAGGCTGGTCCTCTAACATCAACTAACAAGGCACTCAAGACTCTCAGGGATAGGTTGTTGTCTTTCGTTGGGCGACTGGAGTTGGAAGTCTTCCCAGAAAGACAGACTTGCCTCAGTCGATGTTGCCCCATCTGACTTTGTTTTCATCCTAAGAGCATGGGCATGGGGCAAACAGTTCAGAAGTGGTCTGAGGTATGACCAAGAACTAAGGCAGGCTGTTTAAACACCCCTCTGCAACTCTGTCCCAGTTGTTTACATAAATTGTAGACCCTGTCACCCTTGGCCCTCATTGTCCCTCCACAGTTCCTCCACAACTCTCACACTCCTCACTCCGTCCACATCTTCCTAACACCTATTCACACTCCCTCTCACAGCTCCCCAAACCTCCTCACTCCTCTGCTTATCTCCTCATACATCCTCATGCCTCCCCTCAAACCCCACTACATCCTCCAATACTCCCTCACCATCACTCACCCTCACTTACCCCATACCCCTCACTCCCCCCACCAGTCTCACTGTCCCTACCCCGAACTCCCCCTCCCCTCCCTACGTCTGCCCTCATTCCCACACACACCCCTCACAACCGCCACATCCCTCACCGCACGCACACCCTTCACTCCCTCCCACACACCCCTCACTTCCCCATACCCCTCACTCCCGCCACAATTCTTACTCCGTCCCCACACCTCTCACTCCCTCCCCACACCCCTCACACTCTCTCCCGCACCCCTCGCTCCTCCTCTCACTCCTCCACACCCCTAAAACCTCTCCACTTCTGCCCTCACTGCCTCCCCTACCTCTCACCCTCCACTCCCCCATCACATCCTTGCCACCTCATGCTCCCACTCATTCCTAATGGACCGTATACACTCATGTCAATTTAAAGCACTTCTAAGCCCATTCCCATATTCAAATTTTCAGGAGGAATTTGAAGGTTGCAAGAAACTCACCTCAAACACTGTCCAAAATACCTCAGAAAATCCAAGCACATGGGCACACAGTGGGAGTAAAGTTGCCCCTTTCAGTCGAGTTGAGAGATTTGGTGAATGTTTTGTTGCTGACAGACATTTAAAAAAAGTTCCTTGCTATTTTATGCCAGCTATCAGGAAACAAAATGAGTGTGGTTGGGAATTATGTGGCCTCTTGGTAACTGATATGGAAATAGAGTCATTGAGTCAGAGATGTACAGCATGGAAACAGACCCTTTGGTCCAACCCATCCATGCCGACCAGATATCCCAACCCAATCTAGTCCCACCACTTTAATGAAACTAAGAAAACAGAGGGCATGCTGAATAATTACTTTGCATCAGTGTTTACACAACAAGGAGAAATCCGCTGCTGGACGAAGGAAATTAACCAGAGACAGGGACTCACCAAAATTTACAGAAACAAAGCTACAGGAACAAAGAAATTATTGGAATTAAAGAGTGCCAAATTCCCACGGCCAGATGTTTTCTCGACTAAGGTTTTAAAACAAGCAGGTGAGAATATCGAAGATATTATAAAGCATTCATTTTCTAGACGCCTAGGAATCTAAATTGGTACAAGATGTCAGGCATGGACATTTCAAGGTGGAGGTAGGTGGGTTGCTGTTAATCAGGGGAATCAAAGATTATTGGGGTAGGTGGGAAAGTCAAATTTGGAACACAAACTGATTAGTTACACAGATGTACAGCACAGAAACAGACCCTTCAGTCCAACTTATCCATGCCGACCAGATATCCTAAACTAATCTAGTCCTGTTTGTCAGCACTTGACCCATATCCCTCTAAACCCTTCTTATTTATATACCCATCCAGGTGCCTGTTTAATGTCATAATTGTACTCCACCACCTCCTCTGGCCTTTCATTCCATACACACACTATGCTCTGCGTGAAAAAATAGCCCCATAGGTCCCTTTTAAATCTTTCCCCTCTCACCCTAAACCTATGCCCTCTAGTTTCTGATCCTACTTCTGCTAATGCATTGATTCTTATATATACACTTATACAGTTAAAAGTCAGGGCCTTGGGTAGTGTCATAGAACAGAGAGACTGAGGGGTTCAGGTACATAATTCTTTGAAGTTTACCACATATCCTCAACAGGACAGTTAATAAGGCATTTAGCACGCTTGCTTTCATTGCTCAGACCTTTAAGTACGGAGTGGGGAGGTCATGCTAAGGTTGTACAGGACCCTGGTGAGGCCTCTTCTGAAGTACTGTGTCCAGTTCTGGTCACCCTGTTATTGGAAGGATATTATTAAGCCTGGAGAGGATTCAGAAGAGATTTATCAGGATGTTGCTGGGATTGAGGGTTTGAGTTACAAGGATAGGCTCGGACTTTTTCCAATGGAGGGTAGGAGGTTGAGGGGTGACCTTATAGAGGTTTATAAAATCATGAGGGGTATAGATAAGATGAATTGCAGGTGTCTTTTCCCTAAGGTGGGGTATTTCAAGACTGGGGGAATATTTAAGGTGAGAGGAGAAAGATTTAAAAAAAAAGTCATGAGGGGTGATTTTTCTTTTACACAGAATAGCTTGTGTGGTGGAATGAGTGTCCAGAGGAAGCAGGTACAGTTAAAACATTTAAAAAACATTTTGATAAGTTCATGAGTAGGAAATGTTTGCAGGGATATGGACCAAGTGCAGGCAGATGGGACTAGTTTAGTTTGGGATTATGCTCAGCATGGACTGGTTTGAGCAAAGGGTCGGTTTCTGTGCTGTATGACTCTATGACTCTAGTTAGGGGAATCAAAGGTTATTGGGGTAGATAGGAAAGTGGAATGTGGAACACGAACTGATTAGCTACAATCTTGCTGAATGGTCTACCTCTTAATGCACATATTCAGAATGCAGAGAAATAATAACTTTAATAGAACAATGTGGTAGATATGTATGCATAAGACACAACTAGTGAATTCGAATCAGGATAAAACGGCCAGTCGCTCTGACAATCAAACCAGTTTGACAATTTAAAACAGACAGCTGCATTGCATTCCCATTGATCTGAGAGCCTGTGCCAGATCCTGCTGCACAAAGGGCAAATGGATTAAACATCGAATGGTGTTCACCAACAGTTATATAGCTGAGAGACTGAGGTCAGACAATGGGAGCTAGCTTTTTGACTGCCTCAGACTCATTGTTACTTTCAATCTTCCTTTCCCCCACCCCCCCACATTGTGTTTCCCTGCTCAATATTAATTCAGTCTTTTCCCTGTTCCCTTTTCTCATCTGGTTCTTGTTGCTTTTTCATCTTTTCTTCTCAATTTTGCATTTTGATATGACCTCATTCCTCTCCTGCCTCACTTTCCAATAACAGATGTCCTGCCAAGAAAGCAATGTTTAACATTATAAAATAAAATGATCACGATCAATCCAAAAACATCACTGAATTTTTCCAACTTTCAAACTGGAAACAAAATGTTTGCACTTCCTAGTCAGTTCCATTTGGGATCTAGGATTAGGATGAATTCCAGATGATTTTGGTTGATTTGTGAATACGGAACTCAAAGCAAGAGAACTGGAAATGTATAAGTGGGATTTGAAATGAAACTATTTGAATGTTTAAAAACACATTTGTATCAAAGGAAATGGAAAATCTGAAAATCTGTGGACAAGGGAAGGAATACCGGTGTTTATTTTGGTGAAACGGTGAAAATAGACATTTACAGATTTGTGAGGGGGGCCAAAAAGATTTTGTGTTTGTTTATTCACAGGAGGTGGGCAGCATTGATCATCTCCAATTGCTCTAGAGAAACTGGTCATGAGCAGCCTTCTTGAATCTCTGCAGTGTGTGGGGTGCAGGTATACCTGCAGCACTATTAGGGAGGGATTATTAACCAGGTTATTTACCCAGTGACAGTGAAAGAACAGTAATGTACTTCCAGGTACGAGGGTTTGTATCCTTTAGATAGTAACACCACTACTACTGCATGCGCAAGCAGGCTGCTTTGTCCTGGATGGTGTCAAGTTTCTTGTGTTGTTGGAGCTGCACTCATCCAGACAAGTGGGTGGTATTCCATCACATTCATGACTTGTACCTTATAGATGGTGAATAGGCTTTGGGGGAATCAGGGGGTGCATTACTCACTGCAGGATTCGTAGGCCCGAACCTACTGTTGTAGCCACAGTTTATCAAGGTATTTTCTAAGTGACCTGTTCAGAAATGTTAATTCACAACTCTGCAGGAGGAGGAACATTGACTGCAGAGGTTCAAGAGGGCAGCTTGCCATTGTGTTCTCAAGGGCAATTAGGGATGGACAACTGCTGTTTGCCCAGCCAACGATCTCCACATCTCACAAATTAATAAAACAAATGTGTGCATTATGTTCGGTCATCTCTGCGTTCCCTCCAACAAGTTTCCAAGTTGGATTCCAGAGAATGAAGCAGGCTTCCTCTGTGGTTCAGTTGCTTTGGCAATGAGTCATTGAACCAAAAAGACAAGAGTATGCTCACTTCATCTGCATTGCTAAGTCAGTGCTACTTAAATTTGAGGTGAGCAGGAACAAGAACCAACCAATGCACCTCCTTCACAAATCTTCACAGAGCCCTGCTGATGATGCACACGTTCAGACGTTGGATGAAGGCTGACAATGACAGTTGTCATTCTCATTCACTGTCTAGGAAAGTGTTTTCCAACTGTGGTTGGCAATCAGTTTCTTCACAAGATCTCCAACTTCCAACAATCCCACACATTCAGAGAGTCATAGAAATGTACAGCATGGAAACAGACCCTTCAGTCCAACCTGTCCATGCTGACCAGATATCCCAACCTGATCTAGTCCCACCTGCCAGCAACCGGCCCATATCCCTCCAAACTCTTCCTATTCATATACCCATCCAGATGCCTTTTAAATGTTGCAGTCGTACCAGCCTCCACCACTTCCTCTGGTAGCTCATTCCATATATGTACCACCCTCTGTGTGAAAAAGTTGCCCCTCAGGTCTCTTTTATATCTTTCCCCTCTCACCCTAAGCCCCCTAGTTCTGGACTCCCCAACCCTAGGGAAGAGACTTCATCTATTTATCCTATGTCTGCCCCTCATGATTTTCATTTACAATATTTATTTTCCACTAATAAACAGAACTTCCCAAAGGTATGAAAATAAAACTTATTTACTGTCACAGTGATATTGCCTGGTAGGGGATTGGTTGCAGCAGTGTTCGGGAGGTTAACCTTAGATTCTTGGAGGCTCTCAAGCATTCCTGATGAGAAATCCATCCGGTCTTGGCTCGCACATGGTTTGGCTGAGGGAGTGGAAAACAATGGAACAGTGGGGTGGGAATAGAACGATGATTCAGCAAAAGCAATTCAAAAAGTTTTAAGTTCTTATCTCAACTGCTAATCAAATAATTGCAATTGAGTTTTTTTTGCATTGAAATACATTTTTACACAATTGCATCACAAACCTTTCAGTTTGACTAAAAAAAAATGCCCTGCAGTCAAAATTCTCCACAGTCAGATGGGAGCTGGTGAATGGCTGTCTGTTGGCATAGCCACATTGCAGTCCACAAGCAAGATGGAGTCACATTTTAGACACCAGTGATGAACTTCTTGTTGTTTCATTATCTTCACATCCGTTCTCATCTTGGAAAGCCAGTCAAAAGAAGCATTAAGTCGCTGATTGCAGCAGGAAAACCCTTTTTGGAATTCTTTCTGAAAGCACCAGATGTCAGAAATTAACATCCATTTACAATCACTGGAGAGAGGCATGGCAATGCTAGACAATCTACTGGAATGAAACAATAGATAATGCTACCTAGTACGCAGATGGCACATTTACAGTAATTTTTTTCCCTTTTCACATAGCTCTGAGAATTCTTAGTCCATCAACAGTAAATGATATACTGCTGAATGAATAATCTGTTAAGAACTAACAATTGCTGTTCCTGTGGAGTTCTGTAGCCATTAAATGCAGGTTTCAGAATCTGAATATATTTTCAGTAGCACAGTCTAGGTCCATTCACCACAGTGAGGGAGTGGAAATGGCTGGTATCTGTGGAATTGCAGCATCCCAAAAAGAGTTGAGACTTCCAGGAGAGAAGAAAAACTTGAGAGTAAAATACAATTTTTAAACATTGTTAAAAGGTGAGTGGAAATCGAATTTTTATGTCTTGCCTGCATCAGAAACAGAATACAAGTAAAAGACTTAAAAAAGAGATGCCATTTTATACAGAACGAGAGGAGGATGCTAATTGATTGGGCCATTATAGGCACAGAGGTATCTCTCAAGCAAAACTATTTCTTGTGTCCTAACTTTGATACGTACAACTCTCCTATCTCTCTCTGCAATGTTTTAAGTTCTGTGCTACCAAATGTTTATTTAAAATACAGGTTAAAATGTTCTAAGTGTAGTTGTTGGCTTGCAAATGATACAAGTTATAACCAACAAAATCACCTTATGGACTCAACATTTAACACTATACAACTTCCAGTGAATTAACTGAAAAGCCTTTAGAGGGAAAGGGACTTGAGGTTTAAAAGAGGTTTTCATAAAATAACTTCAATACGTCTCTAATTATTATTGATCCATGTTAGAATATACAATATTTACTCACATAAGACCGTGGTTTATGCTTTAGTCAATGCAAAAGTGCTTACTGACCCAGGGTCTAATAATTCAACCAGGATCTTGGAAAACCTTGCTTGATTTTCAACTTGATTTTCATTATCCCAACAGTTCACCAGGCACAAGAATTACAGCCTAAAAATTTACAAAACGGTTTATAAGCACATGAAACAGAAGCAAACACACTTTGAAAAACCTAACAGGAACTAAAAACACATTCTTGGGTTCAGAAGATTCTCCCTTCTCTGTTCACTATAACTGGTACTCACGTTCCCTTCTGATCTATACCTCCCATCCCTAGATGTTTTACAATTGTACATATTTCAACTTGTATAATTGACACTGAATTGCAGCCTGTCTGAATGAAAATTTATTGCGAATAGTTACTTTGTGTTAATAGGAAAACACCTTTGTTCCTCTGTTGTGATTACTTCTTCAATGGATTTGATAGCTATAAACATGACACAATGCAATTAAACATAACTCCAAGGGATTCACCTAATTCTGAAGGTCTAGCAATAATCCAAATTCAATCCTATAAGGACCTTTAATTTATTCAGATATCATGCATCATCACTCACTTAATATGTAGGAAACATGATGATGATCTGACCTTTATAGCAATTTTTAATGTAGTTTGTCAGCTTTCTCTGACAATATTCAATTGCAGCAGTCAAGTAAAATAGGGTCAAAGTAGCATATAACTTGACCAGTGCTATTACGTGCAATTCAGTCTGCATTTTAAAGATATATATCTTGCACTCACCTGTAATGTCATTTAAAATAAAACAAATGAAGCATTCGGTAGAGTTGAATAGCGAAAGGTCAGACAATTTGGGAAGCAGTTAGCTGGTGTTCAGGACTTTCTTTGGTATCATCATTGACAAGTCTGTCGAGAGCAGTTTAAGTAAACAACTATGTAATAAGAGACAGATATAATATTTTTACTATTATATAAAGCTAGCACTTGCATGTAACAAAGATACAGAAATTGACAATTTGTATAACCAGCTTTTACTTGACCAATTATTTTAAAATGGCTGGGTATATGTTTTATACAATGTAGTTGATGGGATAACAGATTTAAAATCTGTCCTTTGAAAGTACAAGAAATAATAGCTTCTGAGAACACATTTCAGTTCCAAGATTATTTGACTAAATATGATACTGCTTTTGGGGGGTGGGATCTCATTTAGTTAATATGGACAAAGAATCAATCAGAAGCAATTGTTGCGACATTACCTTTCCTAGTCTTCAATCTTTTATGTAAGAACATTCAATTAAGATTTTATGTATTGTAACAAACA
The DNA here is from genome assembly GCF_037043375.1 of Chiloscyllium plagiosum. Lineage (NCBI taxonomy): Eukaryota > Metazoa > Chordata > Chondrichthyes > Orectolobiformes > Hemiscylliidae > Chiloscyllium > Chiloscyllium plagiosum. The sequence goes on along the minus strand of NW_028270162.1, from coordinate 46,774,190 downwards.
TTTTCTATTGGAGTTAAATCCAGGATCAGGTGACTGAGTTCACACTGGGTGAACCTGGGTATTTCCCAACAGGAAGCCTGGATGATTCAGGACATACACAAGTTGCTAGAAACCAGGCGTGAGGCTTTCAGATCAGGAGACCCACTCAAATATAAGGAATCCAAGTATGACCATCGCAGAGCCATTAATACAGCCAAGGACCAATACCAAATGAGAGACCCGGACAGATACCCGGCAACTATGGCAAGAACTGAATAACATCACAGGTTCTAAAAAGAGACAGTGCAAGATAGCAGATGATGACACACCCCTCCCAGATTGTCTCAACACCTATGCTCTCTTTGAGCAGAATTTCGGCGGAGAGGTAATAATCCTGATGAACCTACCCCAACTGCATCAGAGGTCAGATCAGTTTTCCTTCATGTGAATCCAAGCAAAGGTATGGAACCAGATGGAGTACTAAGCCGTGCACTCAGAGCATGCACACATCAACTGGCAGAGGTCTTCTCGGACATCTTCAACCTCTCCCTGCAGCAGGCCACTGTCCCTACCTGTTTCAAGAGGCCAACATCATCCCTGTGCCTAAGGCAGCTCATGCAGCATGTCTCAATGACTACCACCCAGTGGCCCTAACTTCAGTGGTCATGAAGTGCTTTGAAAGGCTGGTCATGGCATTAATCAACTCCAGCCTCCCCCTACTCTTGCCCTACTTCAATTTACCTATCGGACCAACAGATCCATGTCTGATGCCTTATCACTTGCCCTTCACTCCTCCCTAGAACACCTTGACACCAAGAACAGCTACATATGAATTCTACTCATTGACTACAGTTCAGCCTTCAACACTATCATCCTCTCAAGACTGATTACTAAACTTAAGTGATCTCAGACTAAGCCCCACTCTCTACAACTGGATCCTCAGTTTCCTGACCCACAGGCCACAATCAGTGAAGATTGGGGACAATATTTCATCCTCACTAAAACTCAACACTGGAGCCGCCCTAGGGGTGCGTACTCAGCCCCCTTACTCACTGTATATCCATGACTGCATTGCCAAAAGCCAGACTAATGCCATTTACAAGTTTGCTGATGACAACACCATAGTCTGTTGAATCTCAGATGGTGACAAACTAAACTACAGACGAGGAGTGAAAGACCAGGAAAAATGGTGCACTGAGAACAACCTAGCTCTCAATGCCGGCAAAACCAAGGAACTCGTTATTGGCTTTCGATAGGATGTTACTCATGCCACCCTATACATTAACAGCATAGAGGTAGAAGAGTGGAGAGCGTCAAGTTCCAGGAAATGGTCATCCACAACAATCTTTCTTGGACTCTTCATGTTGACACATGGTTACAAAATCCCAACAATATCTTTTCTTCCTCAGGCTGCTGAGAAAATTTGGCATGACAGCGAATACCCTTGCCAACTTTTATAGGTGCGCCATCAAGAGCGTCTGTCTGGGTGTATCACTATCTGGTATGGCAACTGTACCTTTCAAGATCGGACACGGTTACAGAGAGTGGTGAACTCGGCCCGGACAATCACAAAGGCCAACCTCCCATCGATAGAATCCATCTACCAGTCCCACTGTCCAGCATTCTCAAAGGTCAATCCCAACCTGCCAATATTTTTCTAGAATCTCTACCATCGGGGAGAAGGTACAGAAACCTGAACACACACACACACCAGCCTGTTTCGAAACAGTTTCTACCCAACTATTGTTAGAATACTGAATGGACTCAAACTCTTAACACTCACCTATACCTATGTTTTTGCTGCTGCTTACCTATTATTTACTATGTCACTTAACTCTGTGATCTGCTCATATTGCTCACAAGACAAAGCTTTTCACTGTGCCTCACTGCACATGACAATAAATTCAATTCAATTCTGGATTTATTCTGCATAGTTATGCAGTTCTCGCCCGACAATCAACAGCAACAAGATATTTTTACCCCTAAGAAACATTCTTTGCATAATCACACTGGAGGTTTGCTTGAATACTTTCCTGCAGCTATCTTTGCATTGACTCAATAATCTCTTCTCAACAACATACCATTTGATCAGTAATGACCAGAAGTCTTTTTGGAGTTAGCCAGATGTAGAGAAACCATGATCATGGAAGCACTCCAATTTTAGGAATGGAAAATTGGAGAATTTTGTTTCTCGTTAATCAAATGTCAATATAGAACTTTTTTCTTACCTTTTCATAGCAACACAACAAGTAGGATCCCAAGTACATCACTTGATTTTTCTGGCAATCATTCTAAACGATCATAGAAGCTGCTGAAATAGTGACTAATTTAGATCATACCAACTAAGCAGGTCAATAAAGCACTTTATAATAAACAATAGTTGCTTAATGTTCTCTTAGGCTTTAAGTATTGACTGATAATTCACTATCCTGTCACAATGTTATTGTTCATTATCACCACTATATTCTATATTGTAAACATTTTATAAAACTGAACAAGTTTGAGCTTGATTAATTTTAATATTTATTAAGTGTCACATAGACATCTCAAACTTCCCACAATTTGGAAAAGGGATTTTTAACCTGATAAAGTTTCATAGAACAATAATTTAGGGTCAAGTTTAAAAAGGTGAGCACTAGGTTTTGAAAAACATACCACAGTAAGTCACGTGCTAATGGTCAGCCTGGGAGTCTGAAGCCATTGCTTATGGTAAAGCAACAATGTCCAAAGAAACCAAACTCCTAGTTCTATCAAAAGTCAACAGAGCAGCCTATGAAAAGTATATACCTGCCTGCTTTCAATTACTATTTGCGGTTTCTTTTCTGTAATGTATGCGAGAGGTATGGTATGAGAGATTATGTACACATGAGACAGAAATAACATGCAATTATCTGAAGCCTTTGATAATGTTCCAAGAACATGATTCAGCTAGTTTTGAGAAAAAAAAATTGGGATAAATATTTCGCAAGGATAATGTCCCTGCTCTTCAAAATAGTGCTGGGATATCTTTGACATCCACCTGAGAATAAACATGGCCTATTTAAAAGGCAGTGCTCGAATAGCATGACACTGCTCAATGCAGCATCAGCCTAGATTTAGTATTCAAGTCTTTAGGTGGAACTTGAATCATTAACTTCTAACTCAGAGGCAAGTGGAGTGGCTACACACAAGGTAAACAAGCATGGAATTAAAGTATGTAGACCTTTAAAGACAGGATCAGTTTAGCTGTGACATCCATCATTGCCAATGGTTTATCAACACTTCTACTTCACTAAAGGCAGATTCCCGAAACCTGGCGCACTGCACGAGGAATCATTGCCATCCTGAGAATAAAAACAGGAGGCATGAGATCAACAACAGCCAATGAGAAAATATCTTTAAAGTCAGACAGTAGTGGTGAAATGCTAAAGGTTGGGCTATTTTTTCCCCCCTAGATGATTGTTAATTTTAATAGTTTTCTAATTCATTTCAGTAGCACCCCTTACACACTTAATATTTCAGTTGTACAGCACTGCAAGTTTAATAAAAAGCATATACTGACAAACTAATTTTGGCATATTGATGGCATGGGTAATAGTCCTTTCAGATTGCTGTATAATGTTTCCTGTTCCTTTTTATTGAGTACTAGAAATTCAGAGCTGGCATACTAATTATTGAAAACAGGAATGAAGCTGAAACAGCATGGTAGATGACTGAGGTGCAGTGTTCTTCAATTCTTTGATTGCAGTATATTTACAGAGAGATTATATTTGGATTAGTTAAATAAAGGTGGCAGAGAACATCACTTAGAGTACTGCTGTTAAGAAATTTCTCCTATACCAGAAAATACAGTTCCTGAAAGTTTTTGTATTTTGCTAACTGAAAGCTATACGTGTTCAAAGACAACATTAGTTGTGTCTTTTTCAGAATGACCTTTTATGAAATAGGAAAAGGTTTATAACCTCCACGCCCAAGGAACCGAAGGCCCTCCACAGCTCTACGGTGTACTGATCGGGAATGAAACAAGAGGGGACCAAATCTAATGATTTCTAGTTTGTAGAGGTCATAATGAGGTTGCATAAGAATATAAATGGAAGAGTAGGCAAGATCATGGGAGTTAGAAAATAATGTGAGGAAATGTAAAGTTATCCACTTCAAGAGGAAGTAGCAGACAAAACAATATTTAGAACAGAATTGGAAATGTTGGTAATGAGAAGAACCTTGTACACTAATCATAAATTTGGCACAGGTACACCAACCACTTCAGAATACAAATGTCAGCGTTTGTTGCAGACGATTTGAATTCTAAGAGGGAGGATATTTTATTGCAGTTGAAAAGGGCTTTGGTGAGACCAAAGGTGCAAGTGTACCTGAGAGTGCAATTCTTCTCCTTACCCAAAGGGAGTACTGCGAAGGCTCAATGAACTGAATAGTAGAATGATAGTATCCCTGGCTCAGAAGTCTGGAAAGATGGGTTGGCTATTTCAGAGTGGTAGAGGAAATATTGCTTCATTCAAAAAAAAGCTATGAATCTTCAGAATTTTCTACACCAGAGAGACATGGATCCTCAACTGATGAATATATTCAAGTTGCAGACTGATAAATCTTTGGATATTAAGGTAATTAAGAAATTAGCAATTTGAGAATCTGGAATTAAGGTACAGCACATCAGTCATGATTAAACTAAACAACAGGACGAGTAGGCAGGGCACAGCTCCAAAACTCTGTCAAATATTAGTCTCAGGCTAGGTCATGTCTTGAAAAAAAACATTTCTTTATGACACTGGAGGTTTGATGAACAACCATGTTCACTCAGCTAGTCATCCCTTTCAGTGGGAGAATGGAAAAGATGTCAGATAACATTCGTTACTTCCAAACTATAATGTGATATTCTCTGCAGCAGTGTTTGGGAGTAAGGTAAGTGTTGTTTTAAGCTTTTGCTAGGAGTAAGGAAGTCAGAAATTACAGTATGTGGAGCATCAGGAAGTTAAGATTTAAAAGGTCTGAACAAAAGCACAAATCCTCCACACTCAGAGGTGGCAAATGCGGCTGGACTAGTTTAGAATGTCTGGTCGGCATGGATGAACTAAACCAAAGTGTCGGTTTCCATGCTATGCCTCTCTATGACTGAACGATCTGCTCTTCAACTTAAGCATTTTTAATTTATTTCTAACACATTTAAAGATGGACTGGTTGCATGGACTAAGTGCCGGAATGTTTGAAGTTAATAATATGCTTCATTAAGATTCAGATTGCCTTTGAAAAAAAATCACTAAAGTGCATTAAACCCTTTCCCACAAAAAAAACTGGACCAGGATTTTGAGATGCAGGGACAGGTCATTCTGCTATAACACACGGGTCATTACCACAACTTCGTTATAACACTATAACGAATTGGGGACACAGTTTCTAAAGCACAAAGTGTGCATTGGTTATAATGAGATTCCAACCCACTAGTTTAAACAGAGCTGCTATTACGCAATTTTCTTATAACACAGGATTGTTTGAGAATGGAGCTACTGCATTATAGCAGAACTGACTGGATTTTAGTGACATTTCCTATTTCAGTGAAACAGCAGTCCTGGCCCTCAAGTTAGTTTTGCTTCATGTGCCTTTCTCACTTCCTACATTTGCCCTTTAACCAAGTACATAGTCTCATTTAATCAGTACTTTCCTCTTTAACTCCAAGTAATCCTGATAAATATCTCAAGAAACTACACATAAAAGATAAGCTAAAACAGCTGAATTGTGTTTTGGCATGTCATAAATCATTGCCAGAGGGTGGTGATTTTGTGGAACTCATTGCCATGGAGACCAAATCATAGAGTTTTTTTAGGATTGAGATGGATAGGTTCTTGATTGGCAAGGGGAGCGAGGGTTACAGACAAAAGGCAAGAGAATGGGGTTGAGAAACTGGAGCACTCAATGGGTCTAATGGCATAATTCTGCTCATATGTCTATGGTATCATGCAGGGTTTGACTAAAAGCAGCGTCATATTTTGAGGGGGAGATATGGAGAAGGAGGAATGCTGCTAGAATTGTTCACAAATTGAAATTGCAAATGCTGGAAGTTTCTGCCTCAAAGTTCACACGCATGAACTCTCATCAAGTGGGTGAAACACTCATCAAGAGTGCACTTCTCAACAACCACTGCAAACTCAGATGTCTTTTATAATCTGCAGAAAAGTAACTGACAAAAATGTTTCTGCAGTGATTTAGCTTTTTAATCTAATGCAATTCTGCTATATTGAACATGTCAATAGTAACTTTTATGATCCATCGTTTTCAGCACAGTCAGGTTCGCAGGGTGAAATGTGTTCACATCATCATCATTCCTCCAGCTGATTCCCCACTGGTAGCACATCAACTCCACTTAATAATGCCACCCCAACAAAATCCTTTTTGAAGAATATTTGCAATAAACAAAGATAACCACTTCTCTTAAAAAAAAAAGTAACCTTGCAGAACACTGCAAAATAAACCACACAGGTGCACTTAAACTTTTGGTTTTATTTACAAAGGAATCTTGACTGCGCATGTTATATAGAGATGAAAGATATTGTTCATTTCCAGGGCCAGAAACACACACCTGATGTACAAGGATTGTACAGTAATCATTCAGTCCATCTGACTGATTTCAGCAAAGCCAGAATCTATAAAATGGCTTCATCAACTTGTCTAGTCTACGGCACGATAACATTACTGTTGTTTTCAAGAAAACAATACCATCTTTAAAAATAATAACCTGACACTCTGGGAGAACACGTTGGGGGCTGGGTCAGGGAGAAGTGGGCATGGAGGAAGAACTTGAAGCATTGTTTGTATTAATTCATTTTGGTTCCAGGCCTTGCACTCTATTCAGAAATCTCTAGGTCTGAAGACTACAATTGCCATCTTGATCGTACAATGATGACAGGAATTCTAGAGGCACACAAACCTTCAGTTTGGATTCACGTTCTATTGCATGTTAAATTGCTGCTCCCACAGCAGCCAAAGTCAATGCCTATCAGAAACAATTCTGCGAACCAAATACAAACCTAAGGTACAAAACAGATACTGCTTGTAAACTTGGACAAGATTACACTTATCAACATATGTAGAGCTAACAACGCACATTTGAACAAATGTATACAAAAAAAGAAATATTTACAAGGATACACCACTACAATCAAGAGGGTTTAGGTAACGAGTACCGCTATGATACATGCATTAGCTAAATTAATCAAACCAAAAAAAGAAACGGGGAAAACCATAAAAAGTTAACTTTTTTGCTACACCAATCTTAATTGTGCAAGATCAACTCGGGTCATGAACACAGGTACAAGTGCAAACTACAATTACGTTTCTAAAGTCACATATTATGGTATAAGAGCATCTTGGAAGAGGGAACAGTGGGTCTTATACTGAAGCAATATTTAATGCTATACATGCTAAAATTTACAACAGGCCACTCAAGTACACAACATGATTCATCTTGGCGTCTTAACCTTTCTGGATCATTGCAACAAAACATCAGGTGTAAAGTTAATTACAGCATAGATTTTACTGCATACTCAACTCGTGTCTGTGGGGGGAGGGGAGGAAGTATGAGTCACCGCACAGATAATTACTGAACTCAAGATATGTCGCTGCCTTGTCGTCTTCTTCAGGCTAAAGTTCAAGACAAACCAAACAGTCATTGACTTGGCGCTGGTCCCTTTAAACAGGCTTCTTCAAGTTGCGTCTTCTATATGGCAGCTCTATGTACAAGATTAGATTTGAGATCTTGTCATTAAAAAGGTGGGCTTCTTGTTCCTTTTTCATTTGTAATATACATGGTACGGCGTGAGTCTGTTGCTAATCCAAAGACTGCAGATGGGTTGGATTAATTGTACAGGGTCTGCATTCCATAAAAGGAAAAGGAAATTCCTCCACAACCATTTTTGTTAACACTTTAAGCACCAATCTTGCTTGATGAGAAGAATGAAACCACATGACACAAATCTTCTGGTGCCCACCGTACGTCATTCCTGCTCTTAGCTCCACTTCATGCCATCATACTTCCAGGAATCGAGAACTGTTTGCCTTGGAGTGGAATGGCTCTGACCACATACGCCGTAGATCACCCTGAGGAAACACACATACATGACAAGTGATAGTGACAACCCAAACAATCACTGGCATTTAAAAGATGTCCCAAGGCACTTGAGTGCTGGCAAACAAAATTTAACAGCAAACTTCACAAGCAAACACTGGTGAAAGATTGGTTTAAAGGATTATTTTACAAGGGAATTTCAAAATGAAACAACATCTCAACCCCATCAACAAAAACAAGCTTCCATACAACCTGTGCTCAAAAGAAACCAATAAATTCATAGCAGGTGCTTCTTAGAAATGGACATTAATGCATCTTATGTTGCCTTTATTAGATTACTTTACAGTGTGGAAACAGGCCCTTCGCCCTAACAAGTCCACACCGACCCGCCGAAGCGCAAACCACCCATACCCCTACATTTACCCCTTACCTAACACTACGGGCAATTTAGCATGGCCAATTCACCTGACCTGCACATCTTTGGACTGTGGGAGGAAACCGGAGCACCCGGAGGAAACCCACGCAGACACGGGGAGAATGTGCAAACTCCACAGTCGCCTGAGGCGGGAATTGAACCCGGGTTTCTGGCGCTGTGATGAAATGTTTCAAGAGTCATCCAGTAAAACAATCTGGATATCTGCCTATCTGAACACACAACAGTCTCACACTTGTGGGCATTTTAAGCTGCTTTTCTGCTTCATTAATATAGCTGACTGCATTATATCATACAAATAATCCTCACATCTTAGACCCTGACAGCGTGAAACTATGATTCTGCATCAGATTGGATTAAAGTAAAGACAAGGAATTTGTCTCACACATTTGATCTCTGTGACTACATTAACAGCAAACAGCGTGCATGCCCATTGATGGTATAGGACACAATACACAAGGATTGGCCTTTCATGCCCTCCAACCACAGTCCATTGCTGGTGCACTCTAACTCTCTCAAATCTAAGTTTCTTCTAATTTTCTATTTGGCTTTAAGATTTTTTTTTAAAGAAATAACTTGCACTGAAATCTGCTTTCAGAACATCCTAAAGGGTTCCACAAAATGTAAAGTTTAAAGTTCATTTGGACAGGACAACAGCAAAGAGGCAGATGACTGGGTAATCGGTTTCCATGGCTTTGGTTAAGAGACTCTCTCATCAGCCAGAATATACAGAGAAATTTTTCATAAAGTTTTCATAGTTGTACGAGATGACACAAACTCCTGATTTGATGTCTCATTAAAAGAGACAGCACCTGTCCTAATAATGTAGAATATATATTCAAAACTTGATTGAAATGTATCAGATCCTGAATGGCATTGGTTGACAAGGTGGAGAAAGTGAGGACTGCAGATGCTGGGGACCAGAGTTGAAAAATGTGGTGCTGGAAAAACACAGCAGGCCAGGCAGCATCCGAGGAACAGGAGAATCAACGTTTTGGACATAAGCCCTTCTTCAGGAATGAGGCTGGTGTGCCAAGCGGGCTGAGATAAAAGGTTGGTAGAGGAGCGCTGGGAATACGATAGGTGGAAGGAGGGGAGGGTGAGGGCGATAGGCCGGAGAGGGGGTGGGGGCGGAGAGGTCGGGAAGGAGATTGCAGGTCAAGAGGGCGGTGCTGAATCCAGGGATTGGGACTGAGATAAGATGGGGGAGGGGGGGAAAGAGGGGAAATGAGGAAGCTGGAGAAATCTACATTCATCCCGTGTGGTTGGAGGGTTCCTAGGCGGAAGATGAGGCGCTCTTCCTCAGGCGTCGTGTGGTCAGGGTCTGGTGATGGAGGCGGCCACAGACCTGCATGTCCTTGGCGGAGTGGGAGGGGGAGTTAAAGTGTTCGACCATGGGGCGGTTGGGTTGGTTGGTGTGGGTGTCCCAGAGGTGTTCCCTGAAACGTTCCACAAGTAGGCGGCCTGTCTCCCAATGTCTCCTCTACATTGGTTAAAGGGTGTTATTTTAAAATTTGGAGACACTTGAAGGATGTAAGTAGAAATTTTCTGAGGGTTGAGCAACTTTGTCTCTACCTCAAAAAACAGTGGAGGCGATGGAGTCACTGAATATGTTTGAAGTAGAGATGGATAGATACATGCTTGACAAGGGGATGAATGATTAGCAGAGTGGATGGGAACACAAGCAGATCAGCTATGAACCTACCGAATGGCAGAACAAGCTGCAGCGGTCAAATGGTCCAACTATTCTGCTCCTATTTTGTATAATCATATGACTCTGGAGTAAATTTGCCACATTCTGCAAAAACTAATTTTGAATTGATTTGATCTTTCTAGGACTCATGTACAAGTACTAATGTACAAGAATTCCCAGATATTTCTATGTAAAAACTTACCAGTGAAATACATTTGAAAGCACTTCTGTCACTTGGTTCACTGTCAATGCTGCTTCTCCAGTCCGACTGGATATCTTTGTACTTGGCACACTCTGTCTTCAGTCATTAAAAAGCCCTTTTTGGAGATGGGATGACTTCTGACTTGCCTTAATTTTTAAATTACTGATATGACTTCTGTATTGTAATCTGGTTACTAACATCTTTACTGAGGCAAAAATGTGCCAGAGAGCATAACTATTAAATACAAGGAGTCCCAATCATTAATCCACTGCATTCCAGAAAGAAAAAGGAGCTTAAAACATTCATGGCAAAACTATACTAATTATACTATTAAAAACAAATATTCTTCCATGCTGAACAGCAGTATAGCTTATAAAACATGTTAAACATTTGAAACAAACAAGGGCTAGATTTTCCTAACACATCAGAATGCGTGCTGACTAAAGTCTCCTTTTCCTAGTGTACAGGACTGCAGCTAACCCCATTTTTCACACACACCAAGGGTAATAAAATTAAAATGCACATGATGATTCTGATCACCTACAATTTCCCCTTTCTTACGCTGAAATCAATTCAATGAAATTTTAAAATTAAAATAGATTGCATATCACAGCATCATGCCAACAGAAATGACAGTTATGGGATGTTACCTGACAGCTGTAGGGCACAAACAGCACTAGTCTATTCTGAAAACGTAGCTGTCAATTATAATTCAGATTTACATTGCACATTTAATGTAATAAAACACTCCAAGGTGCTTCACGAATGTTCCAGTACAAACCCTGAAAGCAGACTCACAAGACAGATAGCCAAAAGCTTTGTCAAAGAGGTCTGTTATACGTTGCTACTTAAAAGGAGAGCGCAACTGGGATGCAGCAAGGTTCAGGGAGGGAATTTCAGAATTTCAATCCATACCAGAGGCAGCTAAATGTATAAATATGAACAGTGAGCAATTCAGACTGAGATGAAGAGTCCAGAATTAGAGAAGTACAAATATTCCTGAGAGGTGTTGCTGGAAGTAATTAGAGAGGGTCAGTGTCAAGGCTATAAAGGATTTTAATAAGTGTGGCAGAACTAATGGGAAAGCCAGAAATAAGGGTCCAAATGGCAGATTTCTGAAATTCGAATACAAGAAATTTCTAATCCCAAGGCAGCTTAGGAAACTTAACTAGCAGTAGGCGGTATGCCCTGTAATTTCTTTTGTTTAAATCAGCTACACGGACCTTCGAGGCTGGTGCTGGAAGAAACATGTAGAACTGGATGTCAATGACATGTTTGGCGTGCCAATGCTGATCACTATGTCTGCAACATGGGAGTGGCTGTGTACACATGCAGCTCACAGGGAATGCAAGGGGCAGGAATTGAAAACAATGACTGCAATCTTATCAAGATGTAATTGCAAGAAATTTCTGCTCGTCTAATGCTGGACATTGGATGTACAGTCAAATAGTTAGCAACAGTGAAGGAGCTGAGTGAGGCGGAGAGATAGAACTGGGTGTTAAGAATGCAACCCAGCTGGTGAAGGTGTTCCCATCCAGCTGGATTACAGGGGAGAGCTGTTGGGAAGATAATGGTAGCAGTCAATCTCGTCAAAAGCTGTGGTAGATTGAGAAAGAATGACAAAGAAATAGTTTACAGGGAGTGGGATTAAAATGGACAGCTCTGTTGAACATGGTTGAATAATCTTTCTGTGCTCCATTCTTCTATGAACATATCTTGGAATGCACATAACTTGCTAACAGTTTATAAAGCAGAGTCTGCATATTTAATCTCCACAGTATGTGTTAAATAGCACATACCTAACTGTGATCAACTGTGATTATGCTAAATAATTTAGTGGAGGAAATATGAGATTGCACAAGTAAAACAATGATCCAAATTTACTTACTAATAAAGTTGCTTAGCAGCTAAAGACAGGAAGGATGCTCCTTTTCATAAGGCAGTTATTTTTTTTATTAGCCTTTTAAAGTGTATTTAAATATTGGGATAAATCAATTGGAAAGCATATTCGTCCTGTGATGAGATATCGCAGCTACTTTTTCTTAAGTTATGGATGGAGATTAGATGCCCTTAACAGAACTTAAAGCTGTTGAGGAATTGTCTTGCCTTATATTGCATTGCTGGCAGTTCACTGGAGGTTTACTAGCCTGATATCTGAATCATGACAAGTATTGAACAGGCTGGAATGTTGCATCTGGAGTTTAGAATAATGAGAAGCTATTTGACTGAAATGTTCAAGTTCCTGAAAGGTCTTGACAAGGTCGATGTGGAAAGGTTGTTTTCCCCTGTGGGTCAGTCCAGAACTAGGGGGCAGAATTTTAAAATTAGGAGTCGTTCTTTTAGGACAGAAATTAGAACTTTTTTTCGGAGAGTTGTGCAATCTGAAAACTCTGCCTCAAAAAAAAACTGGGGAGGTGGAGGGGTTGTTAAATATTTTAAAGACAGAAGTGGACAGGCTCTAGTTTCCTTTGGAAGGGGAATTGAGTTTTCAGCAGTGGGTGGAATTTGAAATAGAAAAAGGTCAGCCATGATCTGACTGAATGGTGGAGTAGGCTCAAGGGACTGAATTGTCTACTTCTGCTCCCATTTTCTATGTTCACATAGTTAATCACTTTGAAGAAGATTTCACAGAATGCTCCAGTTATATAGAACATTGGTGAGACCACACCTGGAGTACTGCGCACAGTATTTATTTAAGGATGCAAGTGCATTGGAAGCAGTTCAGAGAAAGTTTGCAAGCCAAATATCTGGAATGGGGTCAGTTGACTAATGAGGCAAGATAGGACGGACTATGCTTTTATCCACTGGAGTTTAGAAAAGTAAGAGGTGATGATTGAAACACTAGTTCCTAAGGGATATAAAGGTTCGATGTGGAGAGGGTGTTTTGTTTTTGAGTGTCCAGGACTGGGTTCATCATGTGAAAATATGAGGTCACCCATTATAAAACAGAGATAGAACATAGAAAAATACAGCGCAGTACAGGCCCTTTGGCCCTCGATGTTGCGCCGATCCAAGCCCACCTAACCTACACTAGCCCACTATCCTCCATATGCCTATCCAATGCCCGTTTAAATGCCCATAAAGAGGGAGAGTCCACCACTGCTACTGGCAGGGCATTCCATGAACTCACGACTCGCTGAGTAAAGAATCTACCCCTAACATCTGTCCTATACCTACCACCCCTTAATTTAAAGCTATGCCCCCTCGTAATAGCTGACTCCATACGTGGAAAAAGGTTCTCATGGTCAACCCTATCTAAATCCCTAATCATCTTGTACACCTCTATCAAGTCACCCCTAAACCTTATTTTCTCCAATGAAAACAGCTCCAACTGCCTCAGCCTTTCCTCATACGATCTTCCTACCATACCAGGCAACATCCTGGTAAACCTCCTCTGCACCCGTTCCAGTGCCTCCACATCCTTCCTATAGTATGGCGACCAAAACTGCACACAATACTCCAGATGTGGCCGCACCAGAGTCTTATACAACTGCAACATGACCTCAGGGCTCCGGAGCTCAATTCCTCTACCAATAAAAGCCAGTACGCCATATGCCTTCTTCACCGCACTATTTACCTGGGTGGCAACTTTCAGAGATCTGTGTACATGGACACCAAGATCCCTCTGCTCATCCACACTACCAAGTCTCCGTCCATTAGCCCAGTACCCCATCATTTTGTTACTCTTACCAAAGTGAATCACCTCTCACTTACCTACATTGAACTCCATTTGCCACCTTTCTGCCTAACTCTGCAACTTGTCTATATCCTGCTGTAACCTGACACATCCTTCCTCACTGTCAAAAACTCCACCGACTTTCGTATCATCCGCAAACTTGCTCACCCAACCTTCTAGCCCCTCCTCCAGGTCATTTATAAAAATGACAAACAGCAATGGTCCCAAAACAGATCCTTGTGGAACACTGCTAGTAACTGCACTCCAAGATGAACCTTTACCATCAACTACTACCCTCTGTCTTCTTCCAGCCAGCCAATTCCTAATCCAAACCTCCAACTCACCCTCAATGCCATACCTCTGTATATTTTGCAGTAGCCTACCAAGGGGAACCTTATCAAACACCTTACTAAAATCCATATACACCACATCTACCGCTTTCCCCTCGTCCACCTCCTTAGTCACCTTCTCAAAGAATTCAATAAGGTTTGTGAGGCACGACCTGCCCTTCACAAAACCATGCTGACTATCCTTGATCACATTATTCCTATCCAGATGTTCATAAATCCTATCCCTTACAATTCTCTCTAAGACTTTGCCCACAACAGAAGTGAGACTCACTGGCCTATAGTTACTAAGGTTATCCCTACTCCCCTTCTTGAACAAGGGAACCACATTTGCTATCCTCCAGTCTTCTGGCACTATTCCTGTAGACAACGAGGACAAAAAAATCAAGGCCAATGGCTCTGCAATCTCCTCCCTTGCTTCCCAGAGAATCCAAGGATAAATGCTATCAGGCCCAGGGGACTTATCTATTTTCACCCTTTCCAGAATTTCCAACACCTCTTCCCTACATACCTCAAAGCCTCAAAGATGAGGAATAGGATTCTCTCACAGGAAGACGTGAGTTTTTGTCAATTGGAAGTGATGCTGCGGCTTTATACAAGTTTGGTTAGGCTGCTTTTAGAGCATTGCGTTCAATTCTGGTGGCCACATTACAGGAAGGATATGGAAGCTTTGGAGAGGATGCAGACGAGATTTACCAGGATGCTGCCTGGATTAGAGGGTATGATCTATAGAGGAGAGCTGGACAAACTAGGGTTGTTTTCTCTGGAGCGGTAGAGGAGAAACCTGATAGAAGTTTATAAAATTGAGAGAGGCATAGATAGGGTTGTCAGAATCTTTTTCCCCAGAGTTGAAATGTCTAAAACTAGAGGGCATGCATTTAAGGTGAGAGGGAAGACGTTCAAAGGAGAGGTAAAGGGCAATTTTATTTTTTTTAAACAAAGTGGTAGGTACCTGGAATGCACTGTCAAAAATAGTGGTGGAGGCAGATATGATATGGATATTTAAGGAGCCTGGAGATAAGCACACGAATAAGTGAGGAATGGAGGGATATGGACCATAGCAGGCAGAAGGGATTAGTTTAACTTGGCATCATGTTTGTCACAACATCATGGGTCGAAGTGCCCATTGTTGTGCTGCATTGTTCTATGTTCTTGCTCAAAAGGCATTGCAATCAGTGTCTTTGCATTATTTTATGGTAAACAGACAACTTCTTGGTAAGCAAAGGGGTGAAAAGTAATTGGGAGGTAAGCTAGACTATCATAGAAACTCTACAGTGTGGAAACAGGCATTCGGCTCATTGAGTCCTCACCGACCCTCCCAACAGCATCCCACTCAGACCAACCCCCCGCTCCCCTATCCCTGTAACCCTGCATTTCACATGGTTAATGCACCAAGCCAGCACATCCTTAGACACTATGGGACAATTTAGCATGACCAATCCACCTTTGAACAGTTGGAGGAAATTGGAGCATCCAGACGAAACCCACACGGACACGGGGGAAATGTGTAAACTTCACACAGACAATTGCCTGGAGTGAAATTAAACCCAGGTCCCTAGTGCTGTGAGGCAGCAGTGCTAACCACTGAGTCACCATGCTGCCCATATGGCGTGATCAGATCAGCCATTATATTATTGAACGGTACAGCAGGTTATAAGAGCCTAATAGCCTAGTCCTGCTCCCAATTTGCATGAACCAACTTGCTTTCTGCAGGAAAAGTCTTTATTTTGTTCTGCACTCCTTCCTGAACATAAGACTAAAGATTTCCCACATTTTCCCAAATATTTGGAATTTTGAGGTAAATTGGATTTCACTATATTTAAATTCTCAAGACCTGATTGGTTCACAGTTGTACAACATTAAATGGGAACACACAGCAGGCAAGTACTGACAATGCAAAGGAGCAATATCAGATGGAGTTGGATGAAGGCTGAGCAAAATCTATTGAGCATGCAGAGTGGAAAAGTAACCAAGATTAAACCACAGATTGTAGGTTTATTTAGGTTTTTACATTCTACTCACCTTTAAATAAGCCATGGTGAGCAGTGGTAGCAGCGTAAACGGAACGAGGTACAAGAGTGCAGGTTGAGCAGCCCGGTGAATTCTAGATGCTACAGTGGCTGTCAAAAGACCTAAATCAAGAGTCAGATTATCAGGAAACAAAAAGGACAATTTCTAAAATGGAAATATCACCATAGAAGATTTTATAATTTATTAAAAATGCATTTATACAGTTATAGTTCATTTCACAGTCCTGATGCATTCAGAAGAAAACTTTTAAAATCAGGAAAGCTTATGTTGCTGATTACAATTTTTACATTAATCAATTTATTGGCTTGAACATAACTGGCACAAAAAGTCTCTTAGTTATGCTTAATGACTCAAGTACTTAACTGTCTCAGTTTCTCTCTTGCTCACTGCTTCCACATCCAACTCACCTGTCTCTTCTGTTTGTTGCTTTCCCCTCACCTCACTTCTTGTTGACCCCTTGTACCATTCCTCTCCCAGTCCACCTGTACACTGCTTCACTTTCCAATTCACCCAGTCCCCATTTCCTTTTGGTTTGACTTTCCATGTGCAAAGGACAGAAGTGGCAAATGTGAGGGAAGCCACAGCAAGCAGTAGAGGAGGGGAGACAGGGAGCAGCATTTTGTTTTAAAAAAAATACTGGAGAATTTCAGTAACTACACTAAAACAAAAATAATCAGCAGTGTTTAGAGGAGGAATATCCTTAATTTACCAACCGTGCTACAAAGAAAATGGATTTTATATGGTGGACACTTGTATACTGCTGCATCATACTACTATTGAAGTAAGAATGCCCTTGGATAATTCTTTACAATTTCAAAACACTGCACTGCTATACAGCATGAATAACTTTTGCAAGTGCAGTCGCTGCTGCATTGGCATTGCAGCAACCATTTATATTCTGTGAAGTTCTACAGATGTTAATGAGATGGATGGGAGTATTGGTTGTGGTTAAAAACTCTGGACAGAACACCAGATCGACCAATACTCTTCCTCTTGTTAATGCTACATTCAGTAATGCAGTGATATCTGTTAGGGCACAGCTTGAAATCAGAGGGTAGTGACTCAAGAGGTACCGAAACCAAAAATCTCAATATGAAATTCCTTGAAGCAATTGATGCAGAGCAGCAAAACATCTTCGAGATTTCAGAGGTCAGCTATAACCAAGAAAATCAGAAAGAGGCAATGCAAGTCATGCTAACTGGTTTAAACAGTAAAAGGAATAGGTCGATTTCTAGACCTTAAAAACATCAAAGTATATGAGGAGGGAGCGTTATGGCATTATGATAGAGGATCAGCCTTATCATACTGATGGCCTACTCTTGATCTTATTTCCTACATTTCTACAGTTATCTAGTTAAATAATAAATTTAATACATAAATGAACATTTTAAATTTCAGTATTGTAAATATTGCAAATAACTCACATTGTTAGTTGGGATAAACTGCCTGTGCCACTGCGAATCAATTTTCAACAATATTCTTATTTCTACTGAATTGCTTCCACTTACCTACAAAGTAACCGATCAAGGTACAATGGAAGTATGACACCTTCTGCATACGACCAGGTATATTAGGTGGAATAGCCTCACTGTTAGAAACTTTCTTATAGTTATCATATCGAAGCACAAAGCACAACAGAAGTCCTGGCATGACAATGTCTCCAATTCCTAGCATTGAAAAGTGGGTGCCTGTGGAACTGCACAAAACAAAAAAAGGTAGACTGTGTTTAGTATCCTTCAATTTTTTTTTTTTTTTTTTACACAAAAGCTCCACTTTGCATTTCTAACTTACTTTGAAGATTATAAATATTAAAGCTGTGTGTTATTCTTAACGTTTTCTTCAAAAGCACCATTTTTGTAACCTCTGAAGCTGTACAAATTTGAATTAAATAGAATTGATTTTAGCACCAAAATACTGTAAACTAACCTGTCAAAGGCTTAACCAATATTATCCTACAGTAACTAATGCCTTAAATGCAACTCTGGTTTGTGTACAAAGCAGCAAAAATACCATGGTCTGATGAGAATGAATAGGAGCTACTTAAAATACATGTCACCATTCAGTTGAGTTTGATATTAGTAGAAACCCTACATTCACCAGGCCTCAAGATGATGCCAATTCATGTTCATCCATAAGTTGTGAAACAAATATCGGTGACTGAAGTAATGCTTAGACTTGCTAACATTTGGAATTATACCTTTAATCTGAAATTTTGGACAGACCAAAAATATGGCAAATTTGGAAATAAAATTCACTTTAACTAGATTTATTCTTTAAAAATGCCTTTAAACAATGCTGGAAGAGACAGTGAGTCAACAATCTCTAGTGATGGTCATTAGTTTCAAAATGAGGCAGAAGTTAGCATTTGTTGATAGAAATGCCTGCGAGAAACTAACCACATCAGATTGGTCAGATAATATTCCAAGATTTTTGTGAATATGTTTGCAATTGTTAGAGAAGCTAAAACAAGTTAGTGATTGCTGCAATCAAATCATAGAATGGTTACACAGCACGGGAAGAGATCCTTCTGTCTGTCCAGTCCATGTCAGTTGTTAAAATAGTTCTACTCATCCTTTCCCAACAATCCTACAAATCATTTTCCTTTTAAAGCCACCAGTGAAGCTGCCTCCATCACCCTTTCAGGATTCAAGATCACAACCAATTGCTGCATAGAACAAATCTTTTTCTTCATGCTACCTTAGATTCTTTCGCCAATCACTTCCAACGTGTGCACCCTATTTGTGAGGTAGCCTTGGGGGAGATGCTCCATCACCAGTCTACGCCACTCCATAAGACCTGGGGATTTTTCCAACATCCAATTCATTAAAATGTTCTTCCTCTCACAGTGGGTAAGAATGTTACACAGTCTCTTCCCATGTTCCACCAGAGGGGGCAAATTTGGCAACACCAGAAGAAATACCAGATCCACTTTAACTCTGATCTTGAGAATGTACTTCAGCTCCCTTACTATAGCACTCCAGTATGTCTGGATCTTACAACATGAC
Source organism: Chiloscyllium plagiosum (assembly GCF_037043375.1). Taxonomy (NCBI): domain Eukaryota; kingdom Metazoa; phylum Chordata; class Chondrichthyes; order Orectolobiformes; family Hemiscylliidae; genus Chiloscyllium; species Chiloscyllium plagiosum. Next base: position 46,754,771 of record NW_028270162.1, on the reverse strand, counting down.
TAATAGCAGTGTGTGTCTATACTAATGTTACATTTGGGACACCCTGATGACTCTCCTCTCTTGAACTTAGCTAGCTTCTCTGGTGCCATATGAGCCCGGTGTAAAATCTTCAATTGCATAATCCTGCGCTTTGTTACATATTGAAATTTTCTTTACATTTTCCCATATATCTTCCAATACAATATTCTCTCCTAGTTCCTGATTCCATGCCCTACAGAGTCCCTCCACTTCCCGTCTGTAAATGATAAAAAGTACTAACTGAAAGAGCGCCCGTACAGTGGAGCACTCTTTTCTTCACGTCTGACTTGTAAAACTGAGCCAGAAGCGTGGTCGTCTTCTGTGTATAATCCCTTATCTAAAAGTACCGGAAAAGGTCCCTATTAGACAATCCATACTTCTGACTTAGCTGGCTAAATGACATCAAGACCTTCCCCTCAAATAAATCCCCAAACAAGAGATCCCTTATTCTCCCATAACTTAAAGCCGGAGTCCATTGCCTCAGGTTTAAGTCCTTGGGCTCCCACCAACGGTGTAAATGGTGAGGTCTTAAGCCAAATGCCCTCGTCTTGCCTCATTACCCTCCAAGCTTTCACTGTATTTAAAATGATTGGACTCTTACACTGTTTGGTCACGGGTTTCATCTTATCCATGAATAATAGATTAACTGGGGGTCATCTTGACTGTTCCCGATGAAGGGCTTTTGCCCGAAACGTCGATTCCTTGGATGCTGCCTGACCTGCTGTGCTTTTCCAGCACCACTCTAATCTAAACTCTGCGAGTCAAGGCAAATCAACTCTGGTTACGGGGGGGGATTCAGTCACCCACATTTACTAACAAAGCGCATATCTGATATCTCTTCAAGTCCTAAAGGTCTTTAAGCCCCCCATCCCTCAATCGTTTTGTATGTCTCCAAAAGCCTCACATTATAAGGTGTGGCATCCAGATTTGGACACAATACACCACTGTAGTTAAACGGAGATTTTAAGTATTCATCATAACTGCTTTTGTACTCTATGTGTCTACATACAAAGGCCAAGAACTAATATTGTTCTTAAATTGCTTTTCAAAGTGCCCTACCATATTCAATAATTTGTGCAAACATACTCTAACATACCTCTCAAAAAGCCAAAAGAACTGCGGATGCTGGAAATCAGAAACAAAAATTGAATTTGCTGGAAAAACTCAGCAGGCCTAGTGGCATTCGTGTAGAGAAACTAGAGTTAATGTTTTAGGTCCAGTGATCTTTCTTCAGAAGGGAAGGTCTGTTCTGAAGAAGGGACATTGGACCTGAAATGTTAACTCTGGTTTCTCTATACGGATGCTACCAGACCTACTGAGTTTTTTCAGCAATTTCTGTTTTTGTTCTCAACATACCTCTGTTTTTATACCTTCTTCAGAACTCTATTCTTTGCCTTATGTTGCTGCTTCACTTTCTGGTCACCAAAATGAATCACATTCGCATATCTGATTGATCATTTCATTTTGAATTGTTTAAAAAAAGGCTCCCATCACCAAGGTTACATTGAGAAGCCAACAGTTGTTCAATTTATCCTTATATTCTTGCTTAGGAAAAGGGTAAAATACTTGTAACTCTCCAGACTCTGACACCTCCCCTGTACCTAAGAGAGACTGAAAGATTATGGCCAAGTACCCTGACATTTTTCACCTCTAAGTCCATATGGGATGCCTGTAGCTTCCTGAAGGAAGCAATGACTGACTTACTTTTAACTACAGCCAGAATTCCCAGCTGCATTTTTTTAAAATCAGGGTTTAGTCATCTACTTTATCAACCAGCTCATTTTAATGTAACATTGTTAGCACTGCTTCCTTGATAAAGCCACATGCAAGACTTTAGTACCTTAGTTTTACTTGTTGCATTCAAGTGTGGATCTTTATGGATCTTAATCAACTTCACCTCACCTCTTACTATGCATTCATTATTTATAAACGTACAACTGGATTCAGTATTAGCTGCTGTCCTATTCTCTTTGCCTATCTGAATTTCTTTTTAGTTCACCTCTGAACTTTTCATATTCTTCACTTTGGTAATTATTTGTACTATCAATCTTATCTCTTCTGTGTCCTATTTCTCTGCTTCATCATGGCTCTTTTCTTAGTCAGAGAGCTCAGGTGGCAAAGTACCTCAATTATACCCAAACCACCACCTCTTTAAAAGGCTGTGTATTTTTGAATTACATTTTTTCTCATCAATCTTTGATTGCAATTTCCCTAAACTAAATGCATCCTCAGCTCACTAAAACAGATAATTCTCCAATTAAGTATTATTATTCCATGTAGTCTATGTTTCTATACCTAACCTTCTGGATATTATCATGATTCCCAAATGTTGCCCAATAGACATTTGCACCGCTTGAAATATCCCCATTCTCTAGAACCAAATCTGGCAAAGGCTTCACCCTGGTCGGGCTGCAAATGTGCTTTTCAAGAAAGTTGTCCTAACCTCCTTTCCCTATGCTCTTTGCAATATTACTAATTCGAGTGTTTATTACAACCATTGAAGCCATCCAATAATTATTACTCTATTGTCCTTACACTTTAAAAAAAAATTATCTACAAAGTCACTACATGCAGTAATATTGGGCAGCTTTGACTATGATTTAAGTAGTTCTGTTTGAGATCCTATCAGAATATCCTCCCTCCCTGCCTCTCTCGCACTAACATGCTCCTTAATTATGGCCACCCACCTCTCCTTTCTAACCTTCCCAATCTTTCTTAACCACCTTGTATCCAGAAATATTTAATACCTAGTACTGCCATTTTAAAAACTAGATCTGTCAAGTCCACAAATTAATATTCCCCCTGTAGTTATTTACATCTGCAACTCATCACCTTTATTTACCACACTACTGGTGTTTATACACAAGCACTGTAAGGTTAGATCTGTCTTTTCAGTCTGATCCAATTTGCTGTGATTGCTGGGATATTATATTGAACAAAATTTTAATAGGCTTTCTTCAGCTTAGCAACATAATAACCAGCCAACAAATACTTATCCATCGGTGTTGTGGAGATAAATAAAATTCTGATCATCAGAGAGATTTGTGCTGCTTCATTCAATTCTGAGAAAGCCACCAATGTATTCTCTTGTGCATTCAATGCCCCGTCGGTTATTACCACATTGCGGCATTGGGAGGAGCATTACAAATCCACAGCACTGATATTACATTCAACAACTGCATCTAATTAGTGTCTGAAACATGGCAAAATGTTCCAATGTGTAATTAACTGGAACATTATCAAACACTGTGTTGCACAAGGAGAAAGTAGGACAGATCACCATAGGAAAGTTTTAAGAAGCATCTTTAGATTTGCTGGGAGGAAAGAAGGGAAGAGGGAAATGGAAAAGGTTCAACAGGAAATCCCAAGGCCAAGGGCTGCATGCATAGCTGCTAATGATGAACCAAAGTTCAGGGCAGAGGTACACAGACCAAAACTGGACTTCTGTAGTTGTTTGTTTGGGTGGGTGGGGGAGGAGGAGGAGTGGAGTTGGAAGATGGGAGTCCAACTTGGAGTGTGTTAAAACAGTCAAAGCCTAGAGTCAGCAAATGAGTTGAGGTAAGTGGAGTTGATGCTTCAGTGGAGGAGATGGGGAGTATTTATGATGACATAAACATGTAGCTCGATGTTTGTGCCTGGGTAAAATATGACTAAGGCATTGAAATGGTCTGGCTCAGCCTCAGACATTTCCCAGAGGCTCTGTTAATATATGCTTGAATGATTAGTTGCTTGCCTACTTCCAGAAGGAACAGCTATTTCAAACAGGAAAAATCTGTTAAAGGATGGCTATCACATAGATTCACAATAAGGTAAACAAAAGAATGCTGGGTCGCAATCCTTTATCAAGGTGATCCCAGGTGCTCAACCTCTGTTGCTCTAGAGGAATACCACTGACTTAGCAAATCAAAGTGCAGTTGCAGATGTGTCTGGATTATACGACATATCAAGAAAACCAAGGTTTCTGTCATCAGTTAACTAGAGCTCAGGGTCTCTCTTTCTCTCTGTAAGATGTGCCTAGATGTTGAATTTGCAGCTTGAATAACACCATCGCCAAAAGGTTGCTACAGTTCTTCAGATCTCAGCCTTCCAGAACAGAGATGACAAAGAGCATATTAAACCAGGCCAACCATGAAATATTCACTCACTCAAGTTATACAAAGAAATGCCCGATTACCACTACCATAATTCAGCAGTAAAGCTTAAACAAAATATTGAATTGCAAAGTAAAGCCTACTACTATATTCCATTCAGGTACAATTTATATTGCTGCAAAGAACTGGCAAACAATCTTCCCACAGCTCTCATTCATTTGTATAACTTCAATCCATATACAGAAAACAAATTCTGGCAACTTACTGAACTTACTTCTTCCTATCTTGGATTTTGTTTTCACCACTTGTCTAACTCTACACTTGTGATTCTTCTGACATTTTATGTGGGATACACAACTTCCAGTTTCGTCAGCTCAGAAGCTTCCTCTTCACGACTGGCATGTAATCCCTTGAAATCTCCATATTTCAGCAGGACAATTTGAGGGCTCTCAGCTTCTTTCTTGAACAGAAACTTGGATAGCACCCTACTGCCACCACCACCTTCTCTCGCTTGGCTAAGCTTGCTCTCACTGAATAATTTCTCCTTTAACACACCTCAATTGTCTCCATGGGCACCCACATGGGCCCTAGTTATATGCATTGCTTTGCAGGGTATATGGAACATTTCTTGCTCCAATCCTTCTTAGGATACTCTCTTACAAACCTTTCTTCAATACACTGATGACACATCATTGGTGCTGCTTCCTGCTTTCACCCAGAATTGGAAAACTTCAGCCTCCAATTTCCATCCTTCTTTCACCTGCAACTGAGCCATCTTTGAGTTTTCCCATCCCTTCCTTGACTTCTCAATTTCCATTTCTGGGGATAGGTTGTGCACCAGTATCCACTACAAATCTACTGACTCCCACAGTTTGGTTGCCAACATTTCCTTCCACCCGGCTTCCTTACAGGAACTTGACTCCATTTCTATTCTCCAAGTTCCTCAGTCTCCGCTGCTTCTATTCTGATTATGTTACCATAAGATGTAGGAGCAGGAGGAGGTCATTCAGTCCATCAAGTCTGCTCTACTATTCAACAAGATTATAGGATACTCTTCAACTCCACTTTCCTGCCTTTTCCTTACCTTGACCCTTGATTGGAAAGGTTGTTCCCCTTAAGGGAGAGTCTCGGGCAGAGGACATAATCTCAGAATAAAGGGTCACGCATTTAAGATGGAGAGGACCCTTGATTCCCTTCCAGATTAAAACATCCATTTATCTCAGCCTTAAATATACTTAACAATCCTGTCTCAAGAGCTCGCTGCAGTAAAGAATTCCACAAATTCACTACCCTCAGAAGAAATTCCACCTCCTCTCCATCTTAAATGCATGCCCCTTTATTCTGAGATTATGTCCTCTGCCCTAGACTCTCCCATAAGGGGAACAACCTTTCCAATCTACCTTGTTAAGTCCTCTAAAGAATATCGCTTGTTTCATTAAGGTTGTTTCTTAGCCATCTCAATTCCAATGACTATAGGCTCAACTTACTCAACCTCTCTTCATAAGACAGTCCCTCTGCACCTGGTGAACCTTCTGTGGACTGCCGAAGCCAATATATCTTTCCATCGATAAGGAACCAAAACCTGTTCACAGTATTCTAGCTGTGGTCTGACTACTGCCTTGCCCAGTTTTAGCAAAACATTCCATTTTTATACTCCATTTCCTTTAAAATAATGACCAAAGTTTCATTTGCCTTCCTTATACCCACTAAACTTGGATGCTACCTTTTCAGAATCACAGACGAGGACTCCAAATCCCTCCATTTAAATAGTATTCAGCTCCGCCATTCTTCCTACAAAAATGTTTTACCTCACCGTATCCCACTTTACATTTCATCTGTCAAGTTTTATCCACACACTGAATCTGTCTATAACCCTCTCAAAGACTGTGCGTCATCCTCAAGATTTTCCACATAATTGCATCATCTTCAAAACGTGGTTACAGTATATTCACTTTCCTCATTCAAGTGAGGAATATATGTTTAAATAATTGTGGCCCCAGCACGGATTCCTGTGGCCCTCCACTAGTTACAGGTTGCATTCCTGAAAATGCCCCCCTTACTCTAACTCCCTGCTTACTGTTAGCCAAACCTCTATTCATACTTGTATAGTACCTCCAACACAATGGGCTCTTATTAAACAGTGGTACCTTACCAAACATGCTAAAAATCCAAACACATTACATCCAGTATTTCCCCTTTATCTATCCTGCTTGTCATATTCTTAAAACATTAAAAAATGTATCAAGTATTACTGTCACTTCATGAATCCATGCGATTCTGTTTGATCATGTATTTCTAAATGCTATGCTATTACATCCTTAATAATAGATTCTAACATTTTCCCAATAACAGATGTCAACCTATTTGACCTATTCATTCATATCCTTTCTCTATTAAAGGAAAGTGTTAGAGTTATAGTTTTCCAATCATCCTGGGCTTTTCCAAAATCGAAGGAATCTTAGAAGATTATCAGTTCATCCAATGTCTCCAGAGATTCATTCAACAGAGCTGCTTATGACATGCTTTCCTTTTTCACCCATCACCAGAGTTGATAGGAACCTTAGCCATGTTGGATCCACATTTTGCCCTCAGCCTTTTCCCTTACTTCCAAAGTAGTGTTCTCCTTTGCCCTAGTTTTCCATTCTACAATCTCCACATTCAAAAGATCATTCTCCTACATTTTTTGATGTCAAACACATCATCGCCTTCCATCAGCAGTCTGCAGCGAGTGTCCCGTCTCCCTTCCTCTTTCCAATCCCCTCCTGTTACACCCTGGTCCACTCCTCCTTCATTCCCAACAGCACCTTCTTGGCACCCATCTATGCAATTACAGAAAGACATGCTCCTTTGCTTCATCTCCCTGCACTGTCCAAGGCCCCAAATACACATTCCAAATGAAGCAATGATTTACTTGTACTAGTCTACTATATTTCAATCTATTCCTCCATGTTCATTGGTCATAATGCAATCTCTACTAAAACGGAGACACCAAATGCTGACTGAATGACTGCTTTGTGAAACATCGGTGTTTGGAAAGCAGGAAGGATTCTGACCTTCCCACTGCTTGCCATTTCAATGCACCAGTTTGCTCTAAGACTAACATTTCTCTCACCTGCCTGTTGCAATACTCCCCCTGAAACTCAATACAAGCTTGTAGGAGAGAACTTTATTTTCCATTTGGGCACTTCACAGCCTTCAGGAATCAGCAATGAGTTCAGTAACTTCAGGCCATGAATTGTGGACTCCATCTTGATTCCCCCCATCCAAATACTCACCTATTATCTTAAATGTATGGGCTTGCTCTCTACAGAGCTTAAGTATTTGCTGCTTTAGCATCTACCATTAACGAGGAGAAAGTGAGGTCTGCAGATGCTGGAGATCAAAGTTGAAACTTTATTGCTGGAACAGCACAGCAGGTCAGGCAGCATCCAGGGAACAGAAGATTCGACGTTTCGGGCACAGGCCCTTCTTCAGGGCCTGTGCCCGAAACGTCGAATCTCCTGTTCCCTGGATGCTGCCTGACCTGCTGTGCTGTTCCAGCAATAAAGTTTCAACATCTACCATTAACATCTACTCAGCAGCTGTTTAATTCCCTATTCTATTAACATTCCTTTATCATTTGCTCTACTTTTTCCTCCACAAAAAAACACTTACCCAGCTCCTTTCAGTTTCAAAGAGGAGTCACATTGGACTTGAAACATTAATGTTGTTTCACTTCCCACAGCTGCTACTAGATGTATTGAATATCTGCAGCACATTTGGTTTTCTTTCAAATTTGTTGAAGACTGTTTAATATCACCAGAGGAAATAGGCAATGTGCACAGTGCATGTCAAGAATTCAGATTTCCTGAGAATATTCACATCAGGCCCAAGATATCAGATTATATGCTTTGCCATTACACTCACCTTGGAAACACCAATTTTCCAGGTAGTGAGAGGCGAGGAACATCCCGTCCAACATTAGGTCCCAAATGAAGTTTTCTTGATAACACATCTAAAGGATTGTCAGCAGGCTGAGTGGCCACTTTCACCATGACATTGCTGTTGAAGATGTAAGCAGAGAAGAATACCTGAAAGACAGAGGGAAAGAAGTGGGGTAGGGGCAGATATTGCATATTCATTGAGAGTTATTAAATCATAGGATGGCTACAGTGAATACAGAATCCATTTGAAGTCATAGATTCACACAGCAAGGAAACAGACCCTTTGGTCCAACCAGTCTTATCTATACCTCTAATTATTTTATAAACTTCTATTAGGTCTCCTCTCAAGCTCCTACACTCCAGTGGGGGAAAAAAAAAAAAGAGTCCCAATTTATTCAGCTTTTCTTTATAACTCTGACCTTCCACACCTGGCAACATCCTGATAAATCTCTTCTGAACCCTCTCCAGCTTGATAATTTCCTTCCTATAACTGGGCGACCAGAACTGGACATAGTATTCCAGAAGAGGCCTCACCAATGTCCTATAAGACATGACGTCCCAACTCTTATAAGAAAATGACTGAGAAGTTAAGGCAAGCGCGCCAAATGTCTTGTTAGCCATAATGTCTACATGTGACGCAAACTTATGTACCTGCACCCTTAGGTCTAGTATGTCCATGCCAGCTCTCTACAATATTTAGAAATTTCTTAATTGGTGGACCAGCATTTATTGTCAGTAGACCCAGAATGCTGTTAAGGGAGTCTGTTCCAGGACTTTAATACAGCAACACAAAGTATGGTGATATTTTTCCAAGTCAGGATTGTTTGCGGTTTGGTGGGGAAACGGCATCTGATGGTGTCCCCGTGAATTGGCTGCCTTTTTCATTTTAGATGGTAACGAACATGGATTTGGAAGGCACTTTCCAAGAAGCCTTCGTGAATTTTTGTAGTGCATCTTTTAGATGATACAAGTTGTCCAATTTCAAATAACTTCCCTTCCCATCACCCGATCCCCGTCCCATCCCAGCCCCTCCCTTCCATTCCTCCATCGACCCTTGCTGCTAGCCACCAACTGGATTCCATCGAGCAAACAGCTGCACCTCTACCTGTCTTCACCTAGCCTCACCTCACCAACCTGGACCTGCCACCCCCTTTATCTGCAGCTCTCCTTACAGCTGCCACCCTAGTCCTGAAGAAGAGTTAAACCCAAAACAATGACTTCCCCACCTCCTGATGCTGTGTGGCTTGCTGTGTTCTCTCAGCCTCTTGCCAGTCTACCTACACATTACTGCTGAGCATGGTTGATAGATGGGAGTTAATTTTGTGGATGCGGTGCCAATCAAATGAGCTGCTTTGTCTTGTATGGTGTCATGTTTGAGTGTTGTTGCAGCTGCACCTATCCAGGAATCTCAGATATACAGCACAAAAACAGACCCTTTGATCCAACTCATCCATGTTGGCAAGACATTCTAACTTAATCTAGTCCCATTTGCCAGCATTTGACCCATAGCCCTCTAAACCCTTCCTAATCATATATCCATCTAGATGCCTTTTCAATGTTGTAATTGTACCAGTCTCACTTCATATACCCACCACACTCTACATGAAAAAGTTTTTCCTTCGGTCCCTTTTCTGCCTTTTCCCTCTCACCTTCAATCTATGCCCTCTAATTTTATTCTGGGGAAAAGAGCTTGACTTTTCACCCTGTGTCCCTCATGATTTTATAAACTTCTACAAAGGTCACCCCTCAACCTCCAATGCTCCAGGGAAAATAGCCTCAGCCTATTCGGCCTCTCCCCATAGCTCAAACTCTCCAACCCTGGCAACCATGCACATAAATCTTTTCTGGACCCTTTCAAGTTTAACAACATCCTTCTGATAGGAAGGTGACCAGAATTGAATGCGGTATTCCAAAAGTGGCCTAACCAATGTCCTGTAAGCCACAACATGACCTCCCAACTCTGATAGTCAAAGCTCTAACCAATAAGGATAGATACTAAAAGCTTTCTTCACTATCATATCTACCTGACTCTGCACTTTCCAGGAACTATGAACCTGCACTCCAAGCTCTTTGTTCAGCAACACTCCCCTGCACCTTACCATTAAGTGTATAAGTCCTGCCCTAATTTGCTTTTCCAAAATGCAGCACCATGCATTTATCTAAATTAAATTTCATCTGCCACTTCTCAGCCCATTGGTCCAATTAATCAAGATCCTGCTGTACTCTTGAGGTAACCTTCTTCACTGTCCACTACACCTCCAATTTTGATGTCATCTGCAAACTTACTAACTAGATCTCTTACGCTCACATCCAAATCATTTATATAAATGATGAAAAGCAGTGGACCCAACACTGATCCTTGTGGCACACTACTGGTCACAGGCCTCCAGTCTGAAAAGGAGCCCTCCACCACCACCCTGTCTTCTACCTTTGAGCCAGTACTGTATCCAAATGGCTAGTTCTCCCTGTATTCCATGTGATCCAACCTTGCTAACTAGTCTACCATGAGGAACCTTGTTGAATGCCTACTGCAGTCCATATAGATCACACCCACAACGCTGCCCTCATCAATCCTCGTTGTTACTTTTTCAAAAACCTCAATCAAGTTAGTGAGATACGATTTCCCATGTACAAAGCCATGTTGACTATCCCTGCCTTTCCAAATACATATAAACCCTGTCCCTCAGGTTTCCCTCCACCAACTTGCCCACCACTGATGTCAGGCTCACTGGTCTATAGTTCCCTGGCTTGTCCTTAATACCTTTCTTAAATAGTTACACGTTAGCCAACCTCCAGCCTTCTGGCACCTCACCTGTGATCCAAATATCTCAGCAAGGGGCCTAGCAATCATTTCCCTAGCTACCCACAGAGTTCTAGGGCACATCTGCTCAGATCCTGGGGATTCATCCACCTTTATATGTTTCAAGACATCCAGCATACCACCTCTGTAAATGGACATGAAGATGTCACAATCTATTTCCCCACATTCAGTATCTTCTATGTATTTCTCCACAGTAAACACTGATGCAAAATACTTATTTAATATCTTGCCCATCTCCTGCGGTTCCACACATGGGCTGCCTTGCTGATCTCGGTGGACCCCTATTCTTTCCCTAGTTACCCTTTTGTCCTTAATGTATTATCTCATGTCCCCTTTGGCAAATAGGATTAAGGAAACCAAAAAGAGGTTTAATTAAATACATTAAGGAAAATGCTTTCAGGATATCTACGTATAGTAGATCTATAAGCTCTGCTTTACCCACAGTCTATGTTACTCCTTTAAAAAACCACAATAAATAAGTTAAAACAGGATTTCCTTCTGACAAAACCATGCTGACTCTTCCTGATTACCTCGGGCATTTCCAAAGTGTGCATCTATAATCTCTTTCTCACATCTTCCCCATGAAGTTGTTAAGCTAATCACCTATCGTTTCATGTTTTCTACCTCCTTTCCTTTTGAATAGAGGTGCTTTTTTTTTGGCTACTTCTCAGTCTGATGGAACCACTCCTGAGTCAGGAGAACTTTGGAAAAGATGCAGAAAGGACAGCACTTGATATCAATGCAGAATCTGATTAAGAGTAGCATCAAGGCACCTTAGCAAAATTTAGAATCAGTGAGAATCAGGAGAAAACTCTCTATAGAGATGTACAGCATGGAAACAGACCCTTCAGTCCAACTTGCCCATGCTGACCAGATATCCTAAATTAATCTTGTCCCGTTTGCCAGCATTTGGCCCACATTCCTCTAAACCTTTCCTTTTCACACACCTATGCAGATGCCTTTTAAATGTTGTAACCGTACCCAGTTCCACCTCTAGTGGTAGGAGTCACATTTAGCACAAAGGAAGATGGTTGGGCTTACTGGAGGTCAATCATCTTAGTCTCAGGCCATCAATGTAGAGCTACTCAGGTACTGTCCTGGGTTAACCATCTTCAGCAACAGTGGCATAGGAGTACCACCACCTGCAAGTTCCTCTTCAAACCATACACCATAACTAGATTGCTTTCCTTCACTTTCAGGGGTCAAAATCCTGGAAATTCCTTTCCAGCAGCATACTTACCTCCCAGGACTATAGTGGTTCAAAAAGACAGCTCATTATTAGTTTCTCAAAGGCAATCAGTGATGGCAATAAATGCTTGCCTAGCCAATGCCACCCACAGCTCAAGAAATTAGAAGCATCCTTTTTCACGTTTGTGTTAAATTTCAACTGTCATATGCCTGCCCATTCCACCAAGCTGTCTTAATTGAAGTCTATCACTATGCTTCACAAAGAACTAGCATTTCCAAGTTTTATGTCATCTTGAGCCAAAGTACTAACCACCAACGTATATCTTTCTTCAGCACAAGAATCTGCTTACCACGACTGTTTCTTGCCACTGACCCTTGTATTCCATTTGCTTCAAATAAACTGACATATCAATTACACAGTACTTTATTAAACATCATTGGAAGTCCATATAAATACTGTAAACACATTGCATTTATCAGTGTTCTTAGTTACCTTAAAGAACTCAATCAAGTTAGTCGAGTCCAATTTGCTTTTAACACATGACAATGTACTTTTAATACACTTCTGTAAATGACTTAACTGTATCTTAGAATCTTGCTTTTAAAGCATTCCTAACCAAGTTCTTCTGAAGAAGGGCTTATGCCCGAAACGTCCATTCTCCTGCTCCTTTGATGCTGCCTGACCTGCTGCGCTTTTCCAGTAACACATTTTTAAGCTGCAGATTGCAGAATACAATTTTGCTAATGTTGATGGCCACAGCGCCTCATGGATGCCCAGTTTAGTTTGAAGTCTGTTCCATTTAGCATGGTGATGTGCCACACAAGGGGAAGGTTATTTGTAATTTGACGGTGGGATTTCATCTCCACTAGGACCGTGCGGCGATCTCACTTACTGATGCTGTGATGGACAGTTGCATTTGCAACTGGTAGATTGGTAAGGATGAGCTCAACTATGTTTTTCCCTCTTGTTGGTTCCTTCACCACCTGCTGCAGACCCAGATTGGTAGCTATGTCTTTTAGAACCCCACCAGCTTGATCAGCAGCACTGCTGCCGAGCCACTTTCCGTGGTGGATATTGAAATCCCCCACCCACAGTACACTTTGTGTCTGTGTCATCCTCATGCTTCCTCCGAATGCTGTACTGATTCACCAGCCATGGGAGGACGGTATGTGGTAATCAACGGTAGGTTTCCTTGCCAGTGTTTAACCTAAAGCCATGAAACGTCGTGAGGTCCAGAAATAATGTTGAGAATTTCAAGGGCATTTCCCTTCCAACTGTACCGTCACCTCTGCTGGGTCTGTCCTGCCAATGGGACAGGACATATCCAGGCTCGCTGGAGGTCATGTAAGGTATGGCTGTTGCTTGACTAGTCTGTAAGACAGCTCCCACATGTTAGTAAGTCTTCACAGGGTTGACAGGTCTGTTTCTGCCATGCTCTTTTTCAGTGCCTAGCATAATGCCAGGTGATCAGTCTGTTTCTGGTTTTTTTGAGACTTTGTAATGATTGGTACAATTGAATGGCTTGCTAGGCAATTACAGAGGGCATAGTGGTTGTCTGGAGTCACATAATGGCCAGATCAGGTGGGGATGGTAGATTTATTTCCTTTAAGGACATTAGTGAATCAGATGGATAGTCCCAACAATGGTCATCATTAGACTCTAAATTCCAGATCTTCATTCCCCCCCCATCCCCCATTATTGAATTCAATTCCACCATCTGCTGTTTTAGTAATAAACCAGTCATTTGCTGTTGACTCAAGAAACAAAGCTGATTTGCTCTTAACACTGAAGCTGAAACAGTTTGGGACCTGTATAATTGGTTAAATTTAACCAGATTGGTGACAAAGTTTGTCATGACCAGTGGAGGAGTGGGATTAGAAAAAAAAACAGTGCATCCCTTCTACTTCAGTCATAACAACATGCTGCTGAATAATAATGAAGCAAAAGTAGAAGCAGATGGTTGGGTTGGTTAGTCAAGCTGTTGTATCAATCATGTGTCCAAATGTGACTCCATCAATAATGCAGAAGTTAGAAGGGAAATGGACAGTTTAGATCCAACTGCAAATCTAACAAACTACCCAAGGGGCAGTGAAGGAGGACAATGTATGGTGAATTCAAAATGGAACAAGAGAGCACTTTGGCAAAGTGGCTAACAAAAATGGGATATGGAGTGGTTATACACAAATTATTAAATTCGAAGATCGACCTGATACATTAATAGTAGCTAGTCTACTATATTAAGAAAATATAATTAAAATGGTAAATATTTTATTCAAAAATTTTTCAAAGTTTCTTTAAAACTACTGGACCACAGTAGTTGTAAATGCTTATAAATTATACTCATTACATAAGCTAATGTATAGATCAAGAATGTCATTAGATACAAAAATATAAAAGAGGTAATTAATTATTATAAACACTACTTGGCATCACATCTCAGCAATCTCACGAGGGCTCAGATGGCGAATTTATTATGCCTAGTTGCCACAGATGATGCAATATGTAAAACAGGGTCATTATTAAGTAAACAATTTAAGTCAAGATGAAAGGGACAACATCAAAAAGACATTTTGTCCAAACTCAAATACTGACTTCTGTTTGAGTCATTAAGTTGGCCAATAAAATCGCTCAATTAGTTATCAAGTTAACTGAATAGTGGGGTATTAAATTGAACAATTCAAGACAGAATTTAGCTTGATCTGGGATTTACTTTGCTGAGGGGAAATCCTCAGCATTTAGGGTTTACATTCAGCAACCCAGAAGAAAGTCTGGTTATGTGTGTCAGGTGAGAACAAGATTATTCTGGACACCAATAACCCTTCAGATGACTGGCACTGTTTCAAGGCTCATGGATGGGTATTGATTGATGTATCGACTTTGCATGTAATTGTGACCCAACATGACTCACCACCTCCAGGAGACACAGGGTAGGGCAGTGAATCAGGGAAAACATTTATAAAAATAAATTACTAATCGAAGTCTCCCAAATTCATACATCATATCAAGGACATCTCCAATTATTTACTGACACACATGAGGTCACTGTATTTTCATGAAACATTGAAGATTTTACATGAACTAAATGCAATGCACCTTCATCATGCAAAATTAAAAAAAAGGTAAAAAGTTCACTGAATGAGTTTATATAGTACAGCCCACATATGTGCAGATTCAGTTTCTACAGTTTCAGTTATCTGTGGTTTACCATAGCCTGAAAATATTACATGGCACACTCCAGAAGTAATTCTAGGGGGGCTGCCAGGAAGGTAAATTTCCCACTTAAATGATAGGGTTTGCTAATATCCGCATTAGGTCTTCGAACATATTACCTGTGGATATTTATTTTGGGGGGTGGGGGGGGTGGGAAAAGAGTGTGGACCTGTAATTATGTAGTTAATAACAAAGCTACATTAAAAAACAAAAAGCTATTAGAGGGGCGATGCTCCATTGCAACTTACCCAGAAGACATCATAAATGAGGAGTCCAGAAAGCAGCAAGCAGGAAACTTTAAGACTTGGCAATCGTACGAAAGCAATCATGGCCACACAGAGGCCCATTGCCAGAGCTATAATGGAACACAAGCAATATATTAGCAAACTGCAAAACTGGAACAGAGATTGCTGATTTACAACACTAAGCACGGAATTCAAGACACTAAAATATTATTCATGTAATGCACAAAAAGATTGAAACCAGCTATATTACTTTCAGCAATTTCCACAATTTAATGATTTATTGGAAAGACAGGTACTACTAGAAAGACAGGTACTACTAGAAAGACAGGTACTACTAGAAAGACAGGTACTACTAGAAAGACAAGTACTAGTTTGAGGCCAGTTGCTTTTCCTTTAGGGGAGGATGTGTAATTTTCATCAAGTGTCAGCAAAGCTATTGAAGTCACTGGCACAATTTAAGCAGACTATCTAGTTTTAGCTGGAACTGTCAATCATTGCAAGCAGTTTTCATTGACAAAGTCTTATTTCACCAATTTTGTTTAGATTATAATGCTGGATTATAATATAATAATATTCTAACTACTGGCCAGGATAGCATTAAGAAGAGTACCATGGATCCTTTTACATTCACTGAACATGCACTCTGATATCCCAAATAATATCGCCAGCTGTGTAATACTCGCTCAGTCCTGTCTAAGAATGTCACCCTAGATCATATAGTCAAGTCATAGAGAAGACCTTGAATAAAATAGGACTCAGACTCTTTTACAACCAAAAACTATGACGTTTCTTCTTTGCCCTGATCAAGATAAAAACATAACTGATGAATAATACTGCAATAAACATATATTATCCATTAGAAGCAATATGGACAAACACCAGAAAGGAACAGCACATAGAAAATGAAAGGAAGTGTGTTAAACAAGTCTTAGAAATGAAGTTGGTCATGGTAACATGTAAATGGTGAGCATAAAGGTGATCAAGAAAAAGTGAACACTCGGAATGTCACCAGACAAGTGGAACCCAGAATAATTAACGATGGTGGAGTAAACAATGGTGTCAAAATACACCTAAACACACTTCATCCTCGGGTCAGAGATATTTTGTTTTTCATTGTCCAGAATTCCCTATATTTAGAAAAGGTCCCTTTAGATTGGAAGGCAGCAAATGCAACTCCTTTACTCAAACAAGGAGGGGAATCGGGAAACCATAGGCCATTTAGCTTAACATCTAACAGAAAATATTAAAAGTCATCAACAACAATGTTGCAGCAAGGCACTTTGAAACATTCAAGGTAATTAGGCTCAGCCAGCATGCTATTTTGAAAGGGAAATCATGTTTAATCAATTTGAAATAATGTGTTTTGGGTAAAGGGAACTGTACTATATTTGGATTTCTAGAAGGCATCTGATAAAGTGCCTTGTCAAAGGTTACTGCAGAAAATAAAGACTCAAAGTTTAGAGTGAAACATATCAAAATGAATAGATGACTGGCTAAGTAATAAGAGACAGAAAGTAAGCACAAATGGGTCACTTTCTGATTGACAAGTTGGCAAAGTGTGGTGTGTCACAGGAATTTGTGCGAGAATTTATAATGACTTGGATCTTGAGATCTAAGGTATGGTTCTAAATTTGTTGATGACAAAGTGGCAAAGTAAGCTGTAAAGACGAAAAGAGGAGGTTACAAAGGAATATAGAAAGGCTAAGTGAGTGAGCAAAAAATCTGGATTATGGAATATAAAATGGAAAAATGTGAAGTTACCCATTTTGGCAGGAAGAATTTAAAAAAAAGCACATTGGCTAAATGGCGAAAGAAATTGCAAATCTCTGGGATACAGAGGGATCTTTTCACTCGTAATGAAGTACAAAAGGTTAGAACACAAGTAATCAGGAAAGCTAGCAGAATGGTACTTTTTATTATGAGGGATTTTAATTAAAAAATAGGAAGGTTATGCTCCTGTATCGGTGAGACCTCATTTGAAGTACTGTGCACAGTATTAGTCTCCACAGTTACAGGATGGAAATCAATTGAAATCAATTCTGAGATGGTATTTTAGATGAATACCTGGAATGAGTAAGTTGTCAGACGAGGGAAGAATCGACAAGGTAGGCTTGTAGTCACTGGAGTTGAGAGGTGCTGACTTGATTGAAACATACAAGTTGAAACTTTATTGCTGGAACAGCACAGCAGGTCAGGCAGCATCCAGGGAACAGGAGATTCGACGTTTCGGGCACAGGCCCTTCTTCAGGAAGGGCCTGTGCCCGAAACGTCGAATCTCCTGTTCCCTGGATGCAGCCTGACCTGCTGTGCTGTTCCAGCAATAAAGTTTCAATTTTGATCTCCAGCATCTGCAGACCTCACTTTCTCCTGAAACATACAAGATCCTGAACTGCTTGACAAGGTGGATGTAAGAGGTTTCCTTTTCCATGGGTAAAGTCAGAAAACGTAAAACTCATCTTAAAAGTGAAAAGCTTAAAAGTTTTGCTCCGGTGACCTAGTAAGGACTATACTGCATACGTGACTGGGTGGAGGGTTACTGATACTGCGCAAGTGCAGAAAGTCAAATTTAAAATGCCCTTCTTGCTGTTGGCATGAGACTACTACTCCAACGTCAGTCTTAATCACTTCCCCTTTTAGTCAACTAGTGTTATGTAGAAGATGTGACCACTGAATTGGTTTCCAAATGCATGTCTGGTACCCACCTCTTGAATGGTGGGACAGACTCAAGAGCCCAAATGATCTAATCTGCCTCCAAATTTGTTCATTCAGATGTACTTAAGAATTCATTCTATAATTCTGGTCAGTTCACATTAATGGAAAAGATCCAGAGAGCAAAGCAACCATTTCAAGTACAATGAGGAAAGCTCTACAGTGCAGAAATAGCTTCAGGGGTTGCAGAATCAGGTCGATTAAAACATTTTTCAGAGACTGAGACTCAAAGCTAAGATATAACTTCAGGATAACAAAGGTCATCTAACTTAATAAATTTAAGTTACTGGTTCATACTATCAAGCTAAATGCTTCCCAGTTCAGCAGGTTTTCTTACCCCAAGTTTTGAAAACACAGGAATGGACTAATTAATGACAAACTAACTCAAGTGTCAGAAATGTACGCATTTATTTTGTGGAATTTCTGGAATGAGACCGTAGATGGAAAGCTTCACATGTTGATAATTTAGCATTTTTGCACAACTTTTATGAACAGACGTAAATGTTGAGGACTGGGGCAATAGATGTCAGAAGGACACAGGCAGACTGGTGAAATTGAGAAAGTATGCTGATAATATGAAGTGATGTATTTTGCAAAGAGGAATGAGG
The DNA here is from genome assembly GCF_037043375.1 of Chiloscyllium plagiosum. Classification (NCBI taxonomy): domain Eukaryota; kingdom Metazoa; phylum Chordata; class Chondrichthyes; order Orectolobiformes; family Hemiscylliidae; genus Chiloscyllium; species Chiloscyllium plagiosum. The sequence goes on along the minus strand of NW_028270162.1, from coordinate 46,735,957 downwards.
AGGAAGTACAAGCAAAATGCAGAGACCCAAGGGTATATATACATACATTTCTGGAAGTGGCAGAAGAAAGGAAGAAAGAAAGCCCTATAAAGAGGGGTATGGAGTACAAAAGCAGAGGGATAGCAAGGCTTTTAAAATGTGCAGAGGAGAGTCATGAGAATGATCAGTGAAGTAACTCATCCCTGGGAAGAGAAAATAAACTGGGACTATTTCCTGAAGAACAGAAAAAGGGAAAGAGATATAAGTGAGGCAAAATACTTAATTTTGGTAAGGATACAAAATGAGAAATTATCTCCACAGGAAGGACAAGTAGAAGATGTAGAACCGGGGAGCAATTAAAAGGGAGGCTATTTCTAAACATAAGTTATGATCTGAAATGCACTGTCTGAAATGGTTGAAAGGAATTCAACACCAACTTTCTGATAATTGAATAGGTTTTTGAATAGATAATTGAAAAAAGAAGTGAGACACAACTTGGACAGATCTTTCAACAATTTCAATGATTTCAATAGCTCTTTCATAGTGCTACCAAATATACTGGGCCTGAAAAACCTTCGGTGCTACATGATTCTAATGACTTAAAAATCTAGATACTGTCATTTTCTACTGGAGGAATTTTACATACAACACTTAAATCATTTCATGTCTTTTCAACGTTTTCACAAATTTGAAATAGTTGAAATCTAGACAGTCACAAATTATAATGCTATGCGTATTCATTCTGAGAAAATAATCTGTGCCACATGTAAGAGGAGCAACAGTAATCAATTTTTAAATGAAACTATGTTAATTCAAATGTTCTAACCACTTCATCAAGATAATGCAAAGATTTCTTTCCTCATATTCCCTCAAGTAATTAAAAATTCTCATTTCACAACTCAAAGCAGAAAGGTAATTAAGAACACAAGTGCCAGCTGGTCAGCCATTAGAGTTCTAGTTTCCCAAAGAACTGCTGGTCCTGTCGGTCAGTAAAAGATCACCCATCAAAACAACATTGTTTGCTGTCATCACAGTACCTTGCTTAAGTGACAATTTTTGCTGATCGAGTCTAGGAAATGCTATTTAACAAGGAGAGCAATGTAATCAATATGGCCCTTAGAAGTATACAGAATCTGTCAATGAATACCGTTGTGTAGAATTTGGGTTAATGGCACACCTTAACCCTGATTTCCCTACGGCCAATTATAGAAACCCAAGTGACAGAAAACTACCTCAGCACATCACAGTGCTGTTCTGGACCCACTGGTGACAACCAAAAATCAGAACAACTACATTTCAAAATGAGGCAAGGGTATGTCTAAATTGCACCATGTCAACGTAGTCCAAATTGTTTGGGCGATTTGATTGTATATTTTAGTTTCCACTCTTAATAAAAAGCATGTTCTTTAAAACTTTTTGTTTTTCCTTGACCTCCTATTTCCTAATCTGTCAGGCATCCATGTTTTAATTTCTTCCCTCTAGAGTATCTGGCCCATTACAATGCTATAAAGATATTAATTGTTTCTTCCACACAAGCAGAATCATCAACTTCCCATGTCATTGGTATTAGCATAGAGATGTACAGCATGGAAAGAGACCCTTCAGTCCAACCTGTCCATGCTGACCAGATATTCCAACCCAATCTAGTCCCACATGCCAGCACCTGGCCCATATCCTCCAAAATCCTTCCTATTCATATAACCATCCAAATGCCTATTAAATGTTGCAATTGTACCAGCCTCCACCACATCCTCTGGCATCTCATTCCATACACGTACCACTCTCTGCGTGAAAAAGTTGCCCCTTAGGTCTCTTCTATATCTTTCCCCTCTCACCCTAAACCTATGCCCTCTAGTTCTGGACTCCCCGACCCCAGGGAAAAGACTTTGTCTATTTATCCTATCAATGCCCCTCATAATTTTGTAAACGTCTATAAGGTCACCCATCAGCCTCCAACGCTCCAGGGAAAACAGCCCCAGCCTGTTCCCCCTCTCCCTATAGCTCAAATCCTCCAACCCCGGCAACATCCTGTAAATCTTTACTGAACCCTTTCAAGTTTCACAACATCTTTCCGCTAGGAAGGAGACCAGAATTGCACGCAATATTCCAACAGTGGCCTAACCAAGGTCCTGTACAGCCGCAACATGACCTCCTAACTCCTGTACTCAGTACTCTGACCAAGAAAGGAAAGCATACCAAACGCCTTCTTCCCTATCCTATCTACCTGCGACTCCACTTTCAAGGATCTATGAACCTGCTCTCCAAGGTCTTTTTGTTCAGCAACACTCCCTAGGACCTTACCATTAAGTGTACAAGTCCTGCTAAGATTTGCTTTCCCAAAATGCAGCACCTCACATTTACCTGAATTAAACTCCATCTGCCACTTCTCAGCCCATTGGCCCATCTGGTCCAGAGTCTGTTGTAATCTGAGGTAACCCTCTTCGCTGTCCACTACACCTCCAATTTTGGTGTCATTTGCAAACTTACTAACTGTACCTCTTATGCTCATATCCAAATCATTTATGTAAATGGCAAAACATAGAGGTACCAGCACCGATTCTTGTGGCACTCCACTGCTCACAGGCCTCCAGTCTGAAAACCACCATCACCCTGTCTCTTCTACCTTTGAGCTGGTTCTGTATCCAAATGGCTAGTTCTCCCTGTATTCCATGAGATCTAACCTTGCTAATTAGTCTCCCATGGGGAACCTTGTCGAACGCCTTACTGAAGTCCATACAGAGCTGAAAATGTGTTGCTGGAAAAGCGCAGCAGGTCAGGGAGCATCCAGGGAACAGGAGAATCGACGTTTCGGGCATAAGCCCTTCTTCAGGAAGGGCTTCCCATTCCTGAAGAAGGGCTTATGCCCGAAACGTCGATTCTCCTGTTCCCTGCATGCTGCCTGACCTGCTGCGCTTTTCCAGCAACACATTTTCAGCTCTGATCTCCAGCATCTGCAGACCTCACTTTCTCCTCAACGAAGTCCATACAGATACCATCTACTGCTCTGCCCTCATCAATCTTCTTTGTTACTTCTTCAAAAAACTCAATCAAGTTTGAGACATGATTTCCCACGCACAAAGCCATGTTGACACACGCAAAGCCATGTTGACTATCCCTAATCAGTCCTTGCCTTTCCAAATACATGAACATCCTGTCCCTCAGGATTCCCTCCAACAACTTGCCCACCACTGAGGTCAGGCTCACCCATCTATAGTTCCCTGGCTTGTCTTTACCACCCTTCTTCAACAGTGGCACCACGTTTGCCAACCTCCAGTCTTGCAGCACCTCACCTGTGACTATCGATGATACAAAAATCTCAGCAAGAGGCCCAGCAATCACTTCTCTAGCTTCTTACAGAGTTCTCGGGTACACCTGATCAGGTCCTGGGGATTTATCCACCTTTAACCGTTTCAAGACATCCAGCACTTCCTCCTCTGTAATGTGGACATCTTGCAAGATGTCACCATCTATTTCCCTACAGTCTATATCTTCCATATCCTTTTCCATAGTAAATACTGATACTAAATGAATATTTTGTATCTCCCCCATTTTCTGTGGCTTCACACAAAGGCCGCCTTGCTGATCTTTGAGGGGCCCTATTCTCTCCCTAGTTACCCTTTTGTCCTTAATATATGTTTGTAAAAACCCTTCGGATTCTCCTTAATTCTATTTGCCAAAGCTATCTCATGTTCCCTTTCTGCCCTCCTGATTCCCCTCAAGTATACTCCTACTTCCTTTATACTTTTCTAAGGATTCACTCGATCTATCCGGTCTATACCTGACATATGCTTTCTTCTTTTTCTGAACCAAACCCTCAATTTCTTTAGTCATCCAGCATTCCCTATACCTACCAGCCTTTCCTTTCACCCTGACAGGAATATACTTTCTCTGGATTCTTGTTATCTCATTTCTGAAGGCTTCCCATTTTCCAGCCGTCCCTTTACCTGCGAACATCTGCCTCCAATTAGCTTTCTTGCCTAATACCGTCATAATTGGCCTTTCTCCAATTTAGAAATTCAACTTTTAGATCTGGTCTATCCTCTTCCATCACTATTTTAAAATGAATAGAATTATGGTCACTGGCCCCAAAGTGCTCCCCCACTGACGCCTCAGTCACCCGCCCTGCCTTATTTCCCAAGAGGAGGTCAAGTTTTGCACCTTCTCTAGTAGGTACATCCACATACTGAATCAGAAACTTTTCTTGTACGCACTTAACTTCCTCTCCATCTAAACCTTTAACACTTTGGCAGTCCCAGTTGATGTTTGGAAAGTTAAAATCCCCTACCATAACTACCCTATTATTCTTACAGATAGCTGAGATCTCCTTACAAGTTTGTTTCTCAACTTCTCTCTGACTATTAGGGGGTCTATAATACAATCCCAATAAGGTTATCATCCCTTTCTTATTTCTCAGTTCCAGCCAAATAACATCCCCGGATGTATTCCGGGAATATCCTCCCTCAGCACAGCTGTAATGCTATTCCTTATCAAAAATGCCACTCCCCCTCCTTTCTATAGCATTTGTATCCTGGAACATTAAGCTGCCAGCCCTGCCCATCCCTGAGCCATGTTTCTGTAATTGCTATGATATCCCAGTCCCATGTTCCTAACCATGCCCTGAGTTCATCTGCCTTCCCTGTTAGGCCCCTTGCATTGAAATAAATGCTGTTTAATTTATTAATCCTACCGAGTCTCTGCCTGCCCTGTTTGACTCACTTCTGTTCTCAACTGTACCAGTCTCAGATTGATCTCTTTCCTCACTATCTCCCTGGCCTCAACCCCCCCACCTTACTAGTTTAAATCCCCCCAAGCAGTCCTAGCAAATCTCCCTGCCAGTATATTAGTCCCCTTCCAATTTAGGTGCAATCCTTTCTTCTTGTACAGGTCACTTCTACCCCAAAAGAGATTCCAATGATCCAAAAATGTGAATCCTTCTCCCATACCCCAGCTTCTCAGCCATTCATTCATCTGCTCTGTCCTCCTATTCCTGCCCTCACTAGCTCGTAGCACGGGGAAGTAATCCAGATATTACTACCCTTGAGGATCTCCTTTTTAAATTTCTGCCTAACTCTCTGTAATCTCTCTTCAGAAACTCAACTTTTTCTCTTCTAGATCGTTGGTTCCAATGTGGACAATGACCTCTTGCTGGCCCCTCTCCCCCGTGAGAACATTCTGCACCCTCTCAGAGACATCCTTGATCCTGGCACCAGGGAAACAACACACCATTCTGCTTTTTCTCTCCTGGCCACAGAAACATCTGACTGTACCTCTGACTACAGAATCCCCTAACACAATTGATCTATTGGAAGCCGACGTACCCCTCATTGCATTAGAGACAGTTAATGGCTGTTCATGCAACGTTCCCCTGAGAATCCATCACCCCCCCACATTTTCCAAAACAGTATACCTGTTTGAAATGGGTATATCCACAAAAGACTCCTGCTCTAGGTGCCTACCTCTCTTACCCTTCCTGGAGTTAACCCATCTATATGACTGTATCTGAGACTCTTTCCCACGCCCCCCCCCCCCCACCCCTTCCTATAACTGCCATCCACCACATACTGTTGATGTTGCAAATTCCTCATCGCTTCTTTCTGTCTCTCCAACCAATCCACTCGATCTGATAAGATTCGCATCAAACAGCATTTATGGCAGATATAACCCGCATGTAACCCTTAAACTCTCTTTAAACTCCCACATCTGACAAGAAGTACATCTCACTGCAAAGGCCATTTTTGCTCCTTCACAATCTACAGACTCAGAAAATAACACCATCTTATTCCTCTCCAAACACTGCCCCAGGTTAAATTAATAGCTATGGCTTATATTTTAAGTTTAAATCAAGAGACGTATCTCCAAAAACATATAATCAAGAAAGAACCCACTGTACTCACTAATATAGCCTCTCTCTCGGACAGACTTGAACTTCGCCCAAACCGGTTCCTCAGAGATTAGTTGCGAAATTCACTGTTTGTTAATTTTCCCAGATGTACTCCGATGTCCAGCGATACATGAATTCAAAAACAGCAAAAGCAGTAACTGTGCAGGTTCTCTCTCTCTCTATCTCCTGCACTGTCCTCACCATGTGCTTCCTTTGTCTGTTCTTCTCCCTTTTAAAACTGCTGTTGTTTTGACTTTTTTTTTTCCAAAAGTTCCAAAACAATGCAATAGCATATAAAACAGTAATTGCTGCTCCTGGAATTTGAGGAAATCACCTCCAGCACCTAAAATACCTAAAAAAAGAGCAGCTCTTCCATCCAGAAATTTTTCCCGTCCTCCATCCTAGAGATTATCCTTGTAGTCTACTTTCACCCACTCGCATCACTCACCTAAGCTACTGAATTCCACCAATGGATCAACCATTGCAAGTCAGCAATTTTCTGCAAAATATTGCCTTTAAAATAAAAGGTCTGATGGTCCAGGCTTTGACTGAAATGTGGTCCACTGATTATAACATCTTGCTCCTTATTAAAGCTCCCTTTTCTGTTATTCCTCAGACATCTTTGCAGCAGGCTCTTCACTTCTACATTAAGATCCCGGTTGCTGCCCATGGGCATTTTTCAGAGATATCCTCTCCTTTTTTTCTTCCTCAGCATGATGACTCCTGATCCTCACTTCCATTTCACTTGCTCTCTCCTCAGAATTGAGTTTTTTTTCTTAGCTCAAGCACCCACTCTGCCATTTACACTTTCCTGTCCATTTAACGGACATCCATTTAATGATCATACCAATTTTTGCAGTCCCTGTACTTCAACTCCACGTATCTGTAACAAGGGCGTCTCCAGAAACTGTTTTAAACTTCTCACATTTCCTCATCAAACCCATTTGTTTCTGTGCCTTTTTGAATACATCTGTTCCTCAATTCATATACACTGCACACAAACTCCAAATGCAAATTTTAGCCATGATGGCAATATGGAGCCAACACTACAAATTCAGAAAAGAAACTTTGCTGCAGATGTTGGAAATGCCCAACTGATCTGGCATCATCTGTCAAGAACAGAGTTAACATTTCAGGTCAAAGATCTTTCATCTGAATCCAGAATGAGTCTTGGTTTATCCAGCACTTTTATTTTTATTCCACACAAATACAGGCCAACTGAGTAAGATTCTCCTGTCCTCTACTCCCAAGTGAGTACAAACAAGGCAGCACCGCTATCCATTGCTCCTTCCTACAGCAACAGCGCAACCACTATTATAGAGGCTGAACCAGTTTACATCCTTGATGTCTTATGAGAGTCTGAGATCAGCTTTCAAGACCATAACTCCTCCACCTTCATGATTGCTTATTTTTAGCTCAGCCCCTGGCAAAACCCTCATCCATGCTTTTGTTATCTTTAGTCTTGACTGTTCCAATGCTCTCCTCATGGACTGCTTACCTTGCACTCTTTTGTAATAAAAAACTCATGCGGATTTTTACTGCCCATGTCCTAACTTACGGCCACGTCCAATCACTCGACACCTTATGCTCATAGACATACATTAATGCCTAGTTAAGCAATGCCTCCAAGTTTAACGTTTTCATCCTAGTCATCAAGCTTCTCTTTCACCTTGACCTTTCTATTTTTGTAACATCCTCCAATATACTAAGTTAGGAAGACAAATGAAATGTTGGCTTTATTGCATAAGGGGAATACAGAATAAAAGTCAAGTCTAGCTATATCTCTACAGGAGATATTTTGATGATATTATGCAGATAGATTTATTTTAAAATATTTAAATTGACCATCGTTCAGTATCTGTCAAAACAACTGCCAATTCCACATTGTGAATACCTATGGCCATGAACCCATCTCTTAAATGGAACTCTCACAAAACACAAAGATACTCTTGGTAGTACACAGAATTCTTTCCTGTCAAAGAATTACAAACTGTGACATCCACAATGCCTCAAAAAAAATAGGTTTACCACAGTACATACATAATGACTAGTTATAATAGATATGAATATGACAGGAACAATGAGGAGATGCAACACCTTCATATTGGCTTCTTGTGGCACTGTGGTAGTTATAGTCAGTCATGGAGATGTACAGCACGGAAACAGACCCGTCAGTCCAACTCGTCCATGCCAACCAGATACCCTAACCTAATCTAGCCCCACTTGCCAGCGATTGACCCATATCCCTCTAAACCCTTCCTATTCATACACCCATCCAGATGCCTTTTAAATGTTGTAATTGTATCAGCCTCCACTACTTCCTCTGGTGGTTCATTCCACACATGCATCACTCTATATGAAAAAGTTGCTCTTTGTTCCCTTTTAAATTTTTCCCCCCTCACCCTAAACCTATGCCCTCTCGCTCTGGACTCCCCCACCCCAGGGAAGAGATCTTGTCTCTTTATCCATGCCCCTCATGACTTTGTAAACCTCTATAGCCTCCGACGCTCCAGCCTCGTCCTGTAGCTCAAATTCTCCAACCCTGGCAACATCCTTGTAAATCATTCAAATTTCACAACTCTTTCAAGTTTCACAACATTCTTCCTGTAGGAGGGAGAGCAGAATTGTATGTAACATTCCAAAAGTGGCCTAACCAATGTCCTGTACAGCAACATGACCTCCCAGTCCCTACGCCTGGATCAGAAGGCCTGGGTTAGAGAGCCAATTACTCCAGAGGTGTATTGTAACATCTTTGAACAGGTTGATTAGAAAAATAGGTTTAAACAAAGAGTACAATTCTAAAAAGAGTGCAGGGACAAAAACACTTGGGTGTATATGTGTAAATCTTTGCAGATGGCAGGGGAGATTAAGAAAGCGATTTAAAAAAGGTGTATAGGTCCGTGAACTTTATAATTTGAAGCACTGAGCATAAAAGCAAAGATGTTCGAATGAGCCTTTATAAAATACTGGTTTGGGCTCAACTAGTGTGTTGTGTTTAATTTGGACACTGCACTAGAGGCTAGGTGTGATGGCAAAAGATGATTTCAGGAATGGTTTCAGGAATAAGGAACTTGAAGTAGCTGGATAAATTAGAGCAATAGGGTTCATCTTCAAAGATGTGAAGGTTAAAAGGATATTTGCAGTAAGTTGCCAAATCATGAGGGAAATGAACTATTACTATTGGTGTAAGGGGAACCAGAGGATAAAGATATGAAGTGATTGGCAAACAGCAATGAGCAACAGGAGAAACCTTTTTTTATGCAACTTAGAATGACCTAGAATGCACTGCCTGAGAGACAGATGGAGGCAAATTCATTCATGGCTTTCAAAGGAGCACTGGATAAGCAGCTATAGGGGAAAAAAAATTACACAGCTAACCGGAAAGGGCTGCCAAGTACGACTAACTCTTAAAGAAAGCACAGAAACGACAGGCCAAATGACCTCCTCCTGTAACCATGATTCTTTAATCAACTGCAAAGAGATTAATTTGTTAACTTGCCAGGCTTTAAATCTCAATTCTTTGAAGTCAGGCAATATGCCACCCAAGTACAATACAGAAGGATGGCATTGAATAACAAAACAGCAATTCAAAGGGCTTAAGGTGATGCTTAAACACTGGAAGTTTCTTCATCACAAATTAACAACCTTTAAAACAGATTCAGAGAGACATCACTTGATTGAGATAGAGGCCAAGCGAATATATCAAAGAATTTGATGTGAAGGGTAGAGGTGCTGGAAATAAGATTAACTGCAAAAAGTGTGGGGCTGTTCCACTGAAGAGTGGGGAGTTGGTGTTACTTCCTTTTTTTTGCCCTAACCTCTATCATTTGATTTCCAATTTTGTAGAAGGAACAGGTAAATCAGTAGCTTCTATTATTAGACAAATAGTTATCAGTGTTCTATTGTTTTATCAGCAGATATTTTCTAATCAACCTGTTCAGAGATGCTATGACACACCTCTGGAGCAAGTTGGGTGGCTCAGTGTTAGCATTGTTGCCTCACAGCGCCAGGGATCCAGGTTCAATTCCAGCCTCGGGCATCTGTCTGCGGAGTTTACACATTCTCCGTGTTTGCGTGGGTTTCCTCCAGGTGCTCTGGTTTGCTACCACAGTCCAAAGATGTGCAGGTGAGGTGGATTGGCCAAGATAAATTTCTCTCAGTGTTCAGGGTTGTGTAGGCTTGGGATATGCGGAGTTACAGTTACAATTATAGGGTAGGAGGGTGGGTCTGGTGGGATGCTATTTGGAGAGTCGGTCTCGATTCGATGGACTGAATAACCTACTTCCACATTGTAAGGATTCTACGATTCTATGAACCTGGCTCAGAAGGTAGGGACACTACCACACCACTTTGCCACTCGACTCCAATATTGCAAAGTAGTTATTTTCTATTCAACCTGCTCAGAGAGAGATGTTATTATACGCTTCTGGAACAATTTAGACGTGCATCTGAACCTCCTGGTTCACAGGTAGGGGTACAATCAATGTGCCACATGACCTCAGAACTGTGGCAGCGTTGACACCTTTCAGGTGGTGTAGGTGATGTGTTACAAATGTAGAATGCAGGATCTTCTGGATGCCAGTGTGATCTAGGTCAAACGGTCTGCAAGAACTTTTGACTCAGTTACTTAGCAGGTGGCTAAGCTGCAGCCCATCAGGGAGAGGGAATTTACCCAGACACCTTATTCAATGCGGTGCTCACACCCCTTGGATTAAGAAAATCTGTCAATGATCGAAGTCAGGAGGATGTGGTTGCAAGTGGGACAGGTTTAGGTATTCAAAGCGCAGGAACTTCAGCCTTTGAAGCTACCTAACAGGTTTGCTCAGATGCTTAAACTGAGATTAAGGACTGTAGCGCAGATGAGTTAACTAGCCATGGCCAGAAAAGAAAAACGAGAGACTGTGCTAGTGCAAAGGTTTGGGAATCTGGAGAGGAACTTGCAGTAAGGGGAAGATTCGATGGTACCAACATCGACCTGTGACCAATGACATAAGTAGAACTCGGGAAGGGCATAGGTTGCAACAGGTTGAAAGTGGCTAATGGAATGCTATCCTCTTACAAGAGGATTTCAGCGGAAAAAAAAAGGAGTTATGTTTCAATTCTAGTGTTTTAGTGGGTTTTAGTGGGTTATTATCCTTCCATAATAATCCTTATTTATGGAAGGATATAAATGCATTAGGAGACAGCTGAGAAGCGGTTTTGCTAGACTGACATTCTGTTTGAGTGGGATTTCTTAACCAGAAAGACTGGACAAGCCGGGTTTGTTTCCACTGGAGCTTAGAAGAGTGAGGAGTGATTTAATTGAATTGTGTAAGAGGCTGAATGGTCTTGACAAGACAGATGTGGAAAGGATGTTTACTCTTATGGATGATTCCAGAACTATGGACCACAAAATTAGGGCTGATTACTTCAGGATAGAGAAGAGGGGAATTTTTTTCTGAGGCAGATGGGGCTTTGGAACTTTCTGGCTCAGAAGATAGAAGTGGGACCATTAACTATTTTTAAGGTGGTGATAGAAAAATTGTTTACAAAGAGAATAAAAGGTTACCAATGCTAGACGAGAACATTAAATTTGAAACAAACAGATCAGCCTGATCTTGCTTAACATAACAGTATGAATGAAGGGCCAAATACCCTCCCTTCTATGCTTGTGTGTTCTCATGTATTTTCATAAACGAGACTTACTCCACACAATCATTCTTATATTGTTGGCAATCTTAGCTGGAACCTTTTAAACCCAGAGATATATAGAAGATTAATACTGAAAGACGATTATTTAGATACTCCTGCTGGCTATTTTAAAGATTCTGAAGACAGACAGCCAATGATCAAGTTAATATTATCGTAAATGACTGCAATGTTAATGGTAATGTTTTACACGTATGTTAAGAACAATGCTTAAAATATTGCACACTGATATTAACATAGTCTCCACAGTGTACATATTTCAAAACTGAAATCAAATATTGACAGTTTTTAGTGAAATTTAGAGGAATGCTAAATTAATTTCTTTAATTTTTCTGCTACATTTTATTTTAAGCTTTGATGTTTCCATTCTAGCTGTGACGTCTAACCACTCTCCACAAATAACCAATTTAGTCATCCACATTAAACAACATAACGTACACTCTATTTGCAAATACACACATATTTGAGCTTCAAATCTGGCTCCTGTACTGAACTTACAAAATCAAAACATTCTACATTCTTTTTTAAAAGAAAACTTCTCAAAACAATGAAAGTCACTTTTGAATAAGCTGTTGACATTTGATCTTTCTGCTCTCTGCCACTTGTACTATTATTAAATTCAGTTGTGAGTCTAATAAAAACAAATATAGAAGTTGATGCAAAAACTCAACGGGTCTGAGCGTGTTCGATTTCTCTTCACAGTTAAAGTTTCGGGTCTGGTGACCCGTCCTCAGAACTCTAACAGACTTTTCTGAAGCTGCTGTTTAATTTACATATAGCATAATGAAATACCATATACTATAAAGTGAAATTAAAATTCCAATTGTAAATCATCACAGAAATTAGAGATTTTTCATCAGGTGTTGAATCAGCAGAATCAGAAAGGTGACTACAATGTTTGATTCTGGTAAAGCTGCCATTGTCTGATCAGAGACACGACTGAATACGGTTTAACCTGAGAGTCACCACACCTCAGGTGAGGGAAGAGGTTGAGGAGGAAAGTCCTACATGGTAAATCTTCAGCTGGTTTGGGAATTGAACCTATGCTGTTGACATCACACTGCATCATAAACCAACCATCCAGCAACTATCACAAGAGAATTTAGCCATTGATACAATAATTATACACCAAAAAGTAATACTTAAATTCCTCACAAATCTTTAGTATGGCAAGAGGTTAGGGGAACATCAGGGGAACAGGAGAACACAATTTATTTCACTTGCGAATAATAAATCAGGTATTGGTAACTAACAAAAGCCAGTGAAGTATGCATCACTAAAAATGGCACAATAAGCGATTGCAAGGATGCAGAGATTGGAGAAAAGAAAATCAGTCAACCTTTCACTGTGGCTAATTTGCAACTAATATTTTCACAATATAGAATAGAGCATTGCCATTCTGGCCAACTTTGTTCCGAGTTATTAACAGGTACAAGATGGAAAAGATGCCCACAAACTGAAGTCCCAACCAACTGGATAATAGTGGGAAGATTCTAGAGGAAGGTAATGTGGTCAATGACTTTAAACAGCTCGAGACAACAAGGTGGGATAATTTACCTCTCTAACAGTTAAATTGGATGGCATCTATGACTTTGATAAGAGCTATTTCATTCTGCAGCAAGGGTGGAAAGCTGAATAGAAGGATTTAAATAGAAAGTCTCAAGAAAGATGGGCATGGATTTAGAAAATGAGAATAGGTTTAAGCAGTTCAGACAGAAAAGCCAAGTGTGAAACAGGGACAGTGGGGTCAAGAGGTTGTTTTTGCAAGAGGGTGAAAGAGAAGGGGGTCAGTGACCATAGAAAGGAAATTAACTGGTCAGAGGTTCAGCACCAAGTGAACTGGTGGTGGTTTTTGAGTGTAAAATGTGCTCAGAAAGGGCATGTATGAATTAGGAAACTAGAGAGATGAGTTCAGGAATGGACTGCTTTAGTGTCAGTCTGGTCAAGTGGACGAATGAAAGGAACAAAGTGGCAGAAGCAGCTCTCCATACGTTCTCATCTTCATGGCAAAGTCCATGAGCTTCTTGCAATTGTTGCGGAGGAGAGTGTGTAGGAAACACGAGGGGGCTTAAGAAGATGATATGAAGTCGAAACAAAAAGACGGAGCAATCAGTTTTGCATTTCAGGATGCTCCTACAATAGTGAGCAGCTTCATAAAACAAAAGCAGGATCCAACAGATCTCTATATGATCCAGCCAGACTTGGCAGTGACTGACTAAATCAGCTGTCCCAAGTCTGTTCAAGGTTGCATCTCTTGGGCTCAAGGGAGGACAAGTGTATGCAATGATTTAAATGAGGGCTGTGGACAGGAAGGGCATGGGTGACCAAATTAGCAGCTGCAGAAATGCTATGGTGAACAAATGCTCAAAGACTAGACAGTGGATTTTTTTTCCCCAGTGGCAGATGCAGAAGGAAGTGAAATCAGTGGAGGGAGGCAGATGTGGGTGCAGAAAGATACAAAGTGATCAAAGATGGCCATGACAGATTAAACAGCTCTTACTGCTGTTGCATTTTGTAAATTTCAAGCACAGAAATGAAGGCAACTTGAATTTTAATCAGGTATGTGATTAGAACAAACTACAAATATAGCAGTATTTCATGTCAGACGCACAACATCTCGAGGCTGAACCTTCATTGGATTTTAATTCAACAGTGTCTTATAGGGTTAAGCATACCAATGCAAGAACCCTCTGACTATCTGCAACCTGTATTTAAAAAATAAGCAAGCCTATTTTTTAAAGTAGCTATAAGGACTCAAGATATTAAGGATTTGTGTCATTAAAATGACATGATGCAACGTTGCACCAACTATACTTAGAGTCTGGGAAGAATTTGCACTTGAGTAGAATACAAAACTAATTAAGTCTGAGAAGAAGCAAAAAGACTTTTCTTATGTTTGCAGTCTTCTCTTTCTGGAATGGATGGGTATTGCACACAGCCATCAGAGGTGATCGGGGGCTCTTAAAGTAGAGCCTTATGGAGTAAGGTGGATCTTTTTCCTCACCTTTTGCTTCTAATATATCCAGGAGAAAGTGAGGACTGCAGATGCTGGAGATCAGAGTCAAAAAGTGTGGTGCCGGAAAAGCACAGCTGATCAGGTAGCAGGAGAGCAGGTGATCAAGGAGGAGAGTCGACATTTCAAGCACAAGCACTTCATCAGGAATGTCACATATATATTCATCAGTGGATTTCTGAACTGCACACGTCACTTCACATTGATCAATTTGATTAGGATAGTCAAATTTCAAAAGCAGCTAGCATATTTATTTAACCGAGTGAAACCTCTGAAATGTGAAATAGCTTCCTTTTATATTAAACCGGTATAATTTGCAAACAATTTTCTCAGCCCGTTCTAACCTGAAAACACAATGCACACTTCAATCAAATTTATACCAAGAGTTATTTTGGAACTGTCAAAATCCACCACTTGTGCAACATTCCTGAAGGGCTTATGCCCATAATTCTTGACTCTCCTGCTCCTTCTCGGATGCTGCCTGACCTGCTGTACTTTCCCAGCAGCACATTTTTCTACTCTGATCTCCAGCATCTGCAGACCTCACTTTCTCTGAGCACTATATGTATACAAATCATTTAAGTTTTTAACTGGTAAAAGATCCTTCACTTTCTTTGTAAAGTCTATAAGAAACCAGACTACTATCCAACATACTGCCATCTGCATAGCCAATTAAGTTTTATTTTAAATCTACTGCATATCAGATTTCATCAGATCGGATGAAGGCTTTGCTTCTGAATCTGAAGATCAAGTTAATTTACTGTTTTAAATAAAGAGGCCTTTCAACAAATACAGGGCTTACAAATCTAAGCAAAATGTTTCAATCAGTAACTGTCTTGCAATACCAAAGTGCTAAAGGTATTTTTTTAAAAATCTGTTTTATTCTATGGGTAATGATATACTGGGCATCAAGTTGAGATACATGAAATACATGGCAAGGTAAGTGAAGGTGACAATGCAGGATTACCTTCCACTATAAAAATAAATGCAATGATAAATTTATAAATGTCAAGTTTAATTTTTTTTCAAGTGTCTGAATTAAAGTCTTTTTTTACTGATTTAAAGATTGATATAGGCTTTCTGGCTAGCAAAGGATCACTTACATCAGTCAAAGGCTGCTAGCAATAATTATATGCAAGGCTTTGAATTTAGTGATTAATCCTCATTCTGAAAAAAAATTATGATCTCTGTACTAACCTCACAGCATAAAATAAAGAATACAATTCTTAATACAAGGAGTCATCTTTAATCAAACACTTGAAGAACCGAAAGCTTGTGATTTCAAATAAACCTGTTGGACAACAACCTGGTATTGTGAACTTCTGATTCAAATGACAAAAAGGTAATTACTAAATTCATCAACATAATAGATTAATTGATCCCTCACTACCTGTGGATCCAGGTACTCACGAGGTACCCCATCTGGCAAATGCAGGAAGTATATTCCCAATGAACAGCAGTTCAGAACCGGGGAGTCACAGCTTAAGGATGGGGGTAGACCATTTAGGATGAAGAAGAGGAGCGATTTCTTCACCCAGAGAGTGGTGAGCTTCTGGAACTTCGCAATAGAAGGCAGATGAGGCTAAATATTGAAAGTTTTCAAGGGGTTTGACAGAGTAGAGTTACAGAGTCAGAGATGTACAGCACGGACACAGACCCTTTGGTCTAACTCATCCATGCCGACCCTGAATTAATCTAGTCTCATTGGCCAGCAATTGGCGCATATCCCCCCAAACCCTTCCTATTCATATAGTCATCCAGATACCTTTTAAATGCTGTAATCGTACCAACCTCCACCACATCCTCTGGCAGCTCATTCCATACACGCATCACCCTCTGCGTGAAAAAGTTGTCCCTTACGTCCCTTTTAAATCTCTCCCCCTCACCCTAAACCGATGCACTTTAACTCTAGACACACCCCACCCCAGGGAAAAGACCTTGCTTATTTACGCTATCCATGCCCCTCATGATTTTATAAACCGCAATAAGGTCACCCCTCAGCCTCCAACGCTTTAGGGAAATCCACAACCTATTCAGCCTCTCCCTGTAGCTCAAATCCTCCAACCCTGGCAACATCCTTGTCAATCTTTTCTGAATCCTTTCAAGTTTCACAACTTCTTTCCTGTAGGAGGAAGACCAGAATTGCATATAACATTCCAAAAGTGACCTAAGCAATGTCCTGTACAGCTGCAAATGACCTCTCAACTCATATACTCAATACTCTGACCAATAAAGGAAAGCATACCAAACACCTTCTTCACTATCCTATCTACCTGCAACTCCACTTTCAAGGAACTATGAACCTGCACTCCAAGGTCTCCTTGGTCAGCAACACTCTCCAGAACCTTACCATTAAAGTCCTGTCCTGATTTGAGTTTTTAAAATGAAGCACCTCACATTTATCTTAATTAAACTCTATCTACCACTCCTTTGCCTAAGATCAAGATCCTGTTTAACTGAGGTAGCCTTCTTTGCTGTCCAGTACACCTCCAAATTTGGCATCATCTGCAAACCTATGAATTGTACTTTCTATTTTCAAATCCAAATCATTTACGTAAAATGACAGAAAGCAGTGGAGCCAGCACCAATCCTTGTGGCACACCACTGGTCATAGGCCTCCAATCTGAAAAGAAACCCTCCACAACCATCCTGTCTTCTATCTTTGGGCCAGTTCTGTACCCAAAAGATTAGTTCTCCCTGTATTCCAATGGGATCTAACCTTGCTAACCAATCTACCCTGAAGAACCTTGTCGAATGCCTGATTGAAGTTCCTATCGACCACGTCCATTGCTCTGCCCTCAACAATCATCTTTGTTACTTCAAAACAAATTCAGTCAAGTTTGAGAGACATGATTTCCCATGCACAAAGCCATGTTGACTATCCATAATCAGTCCTTACTATTCCAAACACATGTAAATCCTGTACCTCAGGTCTCTCCCCAACAATTTGCCCACCAACGATGTCAGGCTCACTGGTCTATAGTTCCCTGGCTTTTCCTTACCATCTTTCTTAAATCGTGGCACCACGTTAGCCAACCTCCAGTCTTCTGGCACCTTACCTGTGACTATCAATGTCACAAATATCTCAGCAAGAGACCTTGCAATCACTTCTCTAGCTACCCCCAGAGTTCCAGGGTACACCTGATCAGATCCGGGGGATTTATCCCACCTTTATCTGTCCAGCACCTAAGTCATCCAAGCACCTCCTCCTCTGTAATATGGACATTTTTCAACATGTCACCATTAACTTCCATGTTCTTCTCTATAGTAAACACTGATGCTAAATACTTGTTTAGTATCTCCCCCATCTCCTGGGTTCTCATACATTAAAATCAGCAAGGCAGCCAGAGGGGCCCTATTCTCTCCCTAGCTACCCTTTGGTCCTTAATATATTTGTAAAATCCCTTGGGATTCTTCTTAAATTATTTGCCAAAGCTATCTCAGGACCCCTTTTTGCCCACCTGATTTCCCTCTTAAGTACAGTCCGACTGCCTTAATATTCTAAGGATTCATTCAATCTCTGCTGTTTAAACCTTACATATTCTTCCTTTTTACTTGACTGAAACCTCAATTTCTCCTATCATTCAGCATTCCCTACATCTACCAGAGTGAAAGGAAAGGCTAACAAGAACATACTGTCTCTGGATTCTTGTTATCTCATTTTTGAAGGCTTCCCATTTTCCATGCGTCCCTTTACCTACAAACATCTGCCCCTATCAACCCTTCTGCCTCATACTGTCAAAATTAGCCTTCCTTCAATTTATAACTTCAACTTTTAGATTCTGAATATTCTTTTCCATCACTATTTTAAAACTAATAGAATCACTTTGCTGGCCCCAAAGTGCTAACACCTCAGTCACTTCCTCTGCCTTATTTCCCAAGAGGTGGTCAAGTTTTGCACGGTCTCATGTAGGTACATCCACATACTGAATCAGAACATTTTCTTGTACACACTTAACTAATTCCTCTCCATCTAAACCCTTAACACTATAGCAATCCCAGTCTATGTTTGGAAGGTTAAAATCCTCCACCATTAACATCCTATCAGTCTTACAGATAATAGGAGGTCTCCATATAAACTTGTTTCACAATTTCCCACTGACAATTGGGGTGTCTATAGTACAATCCCAATAAGGTTATCATCCCTTTCTTGATTCTCAGTTTCACCCAAGTAACTTGCTTGAACCTACTTCCATGAATATCTTAAGTACAGTCGTAACGTTATCCCTTAACCAACCAATGCTCCCATTCCCCCTCCACCAAACCACCACCACACCCTACCCCCCCACCCCTAACACAGGTCACTTTTAAACCAGGAGAGATTCCAATGATCCAAAAATGTAAACCTTTCTCCTCGTAACACTCCTTAGCCGTGTATTCATCTGCTTTATCCTCCTATTCCCACCCTCACTAGTTCATTACATTGGGTGTAATCCAGATATTATTATCCTCAAGGACCTCCTTTTCAAATTCCTGCTTAACTTTCTATATTGTCCCTTCAGAATCTCATTTCTTTCCCTCCCCAAGTTGTTATTCCAATGTGTAAAATGACCTCCTGCTGGTCCCTCTCCCCTTGGAGAATATTCTGCATTTTCTCAGAGATACCCTTGATCCTAATATCAGGGAGGCAGCCATTCTGATTTCTCGCTGTCAGCCACAGAAATGTCTGATCTTAGGACTTATGGGATCAAAGGGTATGGGGAGAAAGCAGGAACAGAGTAACGAGTTGAATGATGAGCCATGATCATACTGAATGGTTGAGCTGGCTTGAAGGTCCAAGTGCCTATTCCTGCTCTTATTTTCTCTTTATGTTTGTTTAGACTTGTCCAAGGTGCTTCACAGTAGACTGGTAAGTTACGTTGTAGCAGTATCTGCGCTGTGGTATCCATGGCTAGTCCATGCCTCTATGCCCTCGTGTATGTCAAGGATTTGGTGCACAGCTCTTAAAATTGATGACATCAATCCAGTTTTATGGTCCAAATGAATCACGTCTTGGTGTGGTTTATGCTGATTACATGTGTGCAAGTTGTTATTCTTGTTGGTTTACCCCAAAGAGACAATTATTGCCTTGTATTCAACCGTTAATTCAAATTTTCATCAGCAAAGTAAACAAGAGTTACAATTAACTATGACAATAGAATTAACATGGAAGACTATTAGCAGTAAAAAATGAGGTAGACAGTAGCAGAATTCAGGATGATGAAATGGGCAGACAAATCATTAGAATTAATAGAAAAGAGTCAATGAAGTGAGATACTTTGATAGAAATAATGAGTAGAGCCGACATAAACTAAATATTTTTTAAACTAAGATTTTTTAAGGGTCAGGAATAAGCAGAGAGACCAAGTGTAAGAGTGTGGTGCTGGAAAAGCACAGCCGGTCAAGCAGCATCCAGAGCAGAAGAGTTGACATTTCCGGCATAAGCCCTTCATCAGGATGTGCTTTTCCAGCACCAAACTCTGACCTCCAGCATCTGCAATCCTCACTTTCTCCTAGACCTAAGTACACAAGTCTTTGAAGGTGGTGGGACAAGTTGTAAAAGCTGTTAAAAAAAAGCATTTGGGATCCTTGCCTATGTTAACAAAGGCATTGTGCACAAAAGTAAATAATTATGCTGACCCTTTGTAAATCACTGGTTAAGCCTGAATTGGAGTTGAGTGGCCAATTTTAGGCACCACACCGAAGGATCTCCAGGTTTTGGGGAAAAAAAAGTTCAGAATGGCACAAAAAATTTCAAGAGCAATGAGAAGATGGTAATGTTCTTCCAATTACAGGGAAATTGGAGATATTGTGGACAGTGAAGGTTACCTCAGAGTACAACTGGATCTTGGTCAGATGGGCCAATGGCTGAGGAATGGCAGATGGAGTTTAATTTAGATAAATGTAAAGTACTGCATTTTGAAGTGTCAATTCAGGACAGGACTTATACACTTGGAGATAGTCTGGACACCTAATGATAAATGGGGAGCGTTGCTGAACAAAGAGACCTTAAAGTGCAGGTTCATAGCTCGTCAAAAGTTGCGTTCCAGTTCGACAGGACAATGAAGGTGTTGTTTGCCTTTATTGGTCGGAGCATGGAGTATAGGAACTGGGAGGTCATGTTGCAGAAGTAAAGGACATTGGTTACGACACTTTTGGAACGCTGCATTCAATTCTGGTCTCCCTGCTAAAGAAAGGATTTGTGAAACTTGAAAGATTCAGAAAAGATTTATGTGTATTTGCCAGGGTTGGAGGATTTGAGCTATAGGGAGAGGCTGAATAGGCTGGGGCTATTTTCTTTGGAGTGTCAGAGGCTGATGGGTGACCTTATAGAAGTTTATAAAATCATGAGGGGCATGGATAGGGTAAATAGACAAGGTCTTCTCCATCCCCTGAGGTGGGGGAGTCCAGAAGAGGGCATAGCTTTAAGGTGAGAGGGGAAAGATATAAAAGGGACTTAAGGGGCAACAGAGGGTGGCACATGTTTGTTTTATTCAATTTCTCTAGACTATTTTGCAGTAAAACTATAAAGGTTGTTTGAAATGAACAGCATTAAATTTAATTAATCACTCCACATTATTTACTGAGTGATGATTAGCAGATATTAGACTAAAAGTTAGGTTGTTGATTAAAAGTACATCCTGCAGAGAATATTTTCCAATAACCCACGTCTCTACACAAAGAATGAAAACCAAATAGTCATAGAACTGTACAGCACAGAGAGAGACCCTTTCGCCCAAATCATCCATGTCAACCAGATGTCCTGAACCAATCTAGTCCCATTTGCCAACACTTAGCCCATATCCCTCTGAATCCTTTCTATTCATATACTCATCCAGATGCTGTTTAAATATTGTAATTCTACCAGCCTCCTTCACTTCTGGCAGTTCATTCTAAACACATGTGTGGAAAAGCTGCCCCTTATGTCCCTTTTAAATCTTTACCCTCTCACCTTAAACCTATGCCCTCTAGTTTTGGACTCCCCTACCTTGGGGAAAAGGCCTTGGCTATTTACTCTATCCATATCCCTATTTTAAACCTCTACAAAGGTCATCTCTCAGCCTTTAAACACTCCAGCCTATTCAGCCTCTCCCTATAGCTCAAGTCCTCAACCCTGGCAACATGCTTGCAAATCTTTTCTGAAGCCTTTCAAGTTTCACAACATCATTCCTACAGGCAGGGAGACCAGAATTGTACTCAATATTCCAAAAGTGGCCTAACCGATGTCCTGTACAGCCACAACATGACCTCCCACTTTTACATTAAATGTACTGATCTATAAAGGCAAGCCTACTGAATGGCTTCTTCACAATCCTACCTACCTGCGAATCCACTTTCAAAAACTATGAACCTGCACCCTAAGATCTTTGTTCGGTAACACTGCCCAGGACTTTATCATTATGTGTAAAAGGTAAAATGTACCTAACCTTCATGCAAAAGCAAGTTAGAAGGTAATGGACTGCACATAAAATTCTGTCCAAATTTTGAAATTATAAATTGTCTTCACATTGATACAATGCTATGATGAAATCTATGGTAGTTTAGGAAGCAAAACAATGGAGTTGGGTGCAGAATGAGGATTTCTTTGAAGCAAGTGTAGGGTAGGGGAATGCGTCGGGTGGGTTACTCTTAGAAGGTTACTCTTAGAAGGTCCATGTGGACTTGTTTGGCCAATCAGCTTGTTTCCATATTGTAGGTAATCTAATCTAATCAAAAAGTGGAGAAACACAAACTCAAGAGGTCATCTCTGTGGGAGAATGTAATTATAGCGCACGTTTACACTCAATGGTTGGGATAGGCAAAAACTGACATAATAGTGAAAAAAAAATGTTTTAAACACACTAGTGATGGTCTGATCTTACTAAACTCAAAACAACATTGTTTTTTCTTAGCCACTGACTTGATATTTTTTTATTATTTCATCTAAAGTAGACTTGTAAATATCAAGTCTTTTTGCATGATTCCAGTAACATTCTGTTTGCAACATATGTTTTTGCAACTTATGGTTTTATTCCATGTCTGCACTTATTAAAACATAAATCTATGCCTGCCACATGTTTTGCGTAAAGTTACAGTAATGTTACTCAAACTTAAAACTCAGCATAACATCACTAACAACATTACCAACTTATTACTCACGGGGGACACTACAACGATTTATTTTTAAAAAATCAAAGCCTAGAAATGGAGTTAGGATTAGCTTTAAGCAACAATTTATTTTTATAATCCATTTCATTTATCTGCCACTACAAGAAACCTCAAAAATTTTAGACCAGTGCTGTTGTAATTTCAAGCATTGATAATCTGCCTGACATTACTCAACCAATCTAATATATCCAATTGAACAGGTGACATGTTACCTCGACAACCAGGTAGAATCCTAGCCCCGTAGTAACTGTTCTAACTCCTTCAGACTAGCTCAAGTAATTTCCAAATGTGCCAGAGAGTTAACTTGATTTCAAACCTACATCAAAATACTTGTCACCCAGGGACATCTAGATCCATGCCCCTTCTCTGACCTGTGCCATTAGGAACTGTAAACGCAGGATACCCACATACCAAGAGTTCTTTACAATTGATATGGTAAGTAGCACAACTTACACTAACTTGTACGACTGCACTGCCACTATCCTCCCCAATTAATGGATGCATCCATGTTGGCATTTCCAATTAGAATTGTGGACAAAGATTCAGCAGCATCGAGCTAGACTTTCAACACAAGTACAGGAAATTGGTGAGGCCTCTTTTGGAATACTGCATCAAGTTCTGGCCACCCAGTTATAGGGAGAATATTAAGCTGGAGTGTGTTCAGAAGAGATTTACCAGGATGTTGCAAGGTTTGAGTTATAAAGAAAGGCTGAACAGGCTGGGACTTTTTTTCCACTGGGACATAGGAGGTTGAGGGGCAATCTGATAGAAGCTAATAAAATAATGAGGAGTATAGATAGAGTTAATGGTTGTTGCCTTTTCCCTAGAATGTGTGATTTCAAGACTAGGGAGCACATTTTTAAGGTGAGAGGACAGAGACTTAATTTTTACATGGAGGGTGGTACACAGTGTCATAGAGATGTACAGCATGGAAACAGACCCTTTGGTCCAACCCGTCTATGCCGACCAGATATGGATGAACTTCCTGAGAAAGTGGTGGATGTGGGTACAATTACAACGTTTAAAACATACTTGGATAGATATATGAATAGGAAAGGTTTGGAAGGATATAGTCCAGGAGCAAACAGATGGAACTAATTTAGCTTGGGATTATGTTCGGCATGGACTGGTTGGACAGAAGGGTCTGTTTCCGTGCTGTATGACGGCATTTTGACAATCATGGTAGCCAAGAGCTCTGGATGTTAAAAGCACATTTTTATATGTAGCTTCTGGATAATACTTCCCAGTCAGTTTAGCAATAAGTTTCAGAGTTTTTTTAAAATGAAAAACTGTCTTCAACTTAATGGAAATAGCTTAAGGCACTGCAATTTCTTATATCAAAGGCTAATGTTAAATATGAAAGTTACTGGCACCAACGTCCTCATAAGAGAAACTCGACAGTAAAAAACACTCAGATTACAACCATTCCTTCTCATAGCTGAACAAGACAAAACCAAGATGGCATTTATAAACTGGAGCTAAACTGCACCCAATAATCATTTAGTTATCACAGGCTGACAGCATACTCATGTCACCTATCTTCAGGAGAAGCTCCTGCGCTCATTTTACACTACAATGCGTAATAGGAAGCAAACTGAGTTTCAGTTCTTTATCAGCAGGAATTTCCTCCACATAGCCGTCCTCTTCCCCTTTTGAAACCCTTACTGAATTTCATGAAACTGCACATCACATTAACAATTTTCACAACATCATTGGCAAGTGTCTGACGCAGTCAAATCTTTACCACAGCACGGAGAAATATTTTGATGATCAGCACAGCTGGGTGTCATTGACAATTTCATGAAACAGAAACAGCATACTGAGGAAACAGCGCAAGTCTCAAAATGGTGGCATTCACCCACAGATTGCTTCACTTACCATCCATCAGTAGCCAATGCCCTGTCAATACCCAGATAAGCACAAGCATTACTGAAAGGGAAAATGACAGTAGTTCAGCAGCAGTGAATCGTCCACAGCAGCCAAATGAAATTCTGAAACAAAAATAGAATAGGAATTTACCGTTAGTTTTTACATCAAACAAATAGAAGAGTCAAACAGATCATATTGTCCCCAATACCACTGGGAGCTGACACCAAATGCTATTGCTGCAAATTGATTATGGAATTGCAATCTTGCTCCAAAGTAGTAGAATGAAGACTATTTTTACTATAATCCATGAATGATTCACTTGAAAGCACTAAATCAAAGCGTCCTCACCTATTCATAGTTACCAACACATTTGCAAAAGACTTTCTCCAGCTGTTGCACTTATGAGGTTTTGCCCACAATAATTTCCCATGCAAGTATTTTTAATGCATTAATGGGATGTGGGCATCACTGGCTAGACCTCTACTTATTACCTATCCCTAGATGTCCTTGAGAAGGTAATGGTGAATAACTGCAGTTCATCTGGTGTAAGTACACCCAAAATACGGTTAGGGAGGCTGGTCCAAGTCAGAATAGTGAGTGGCTTGAAGGATAACTTGCAGGTGATGTTCTCATTGTATTTGCTACCCACGTCCTTCTAGTTGGCAGTGATCGTGGGCTTGGAAAGTGCAAACAAGGTGCTTTGGTGAATTTCATTTTGTAGATGGTGCTCTTGAATGCTTCTGTTCATTGGTGGTGGAGGGAGTGAATAATTGTGAACATGGTAATAATCATGCGGGTTGTTTTAGTCTGTATGGTATCAAATGTGTTCAGTGCTACTGCAACTGTAGTCATTCAGCCAAGTGCACGGTATTCTATTACATTCCGGATACGTGCCTTGATTAAAAGGCAAGGCACTCGCTTTAGGGCTCCTCACTTCTGACCTGCCCTTAAAGCCACAGAATTTATATGGCTCACCCAATCAGCTTTTGGTCAATGGAAAACCATACTGACCACCCCGCCCCCCTCTCTCTCGTTGGTGTCACACTTGCTCAAATGCAGCCTTGATGTTAAGGACCCTCACTCACTTATCTCTAGATTTTAGCCCCTTTGTCCATCTTTGAACCAAGGCTGTGATGAAGTCAGGAACTGTTTGGCTCGAGCGGAATGCTGCTTGATAGCTTTTTTGTTTCCCTCTTCAATCACTTTATTGATGATCAACACTAGAGGGTGATAATTGGCTGGGTGGGATTTGTCTTTATGTTGTGTATAGGATATACCTGGACAGTTTTTCACATTGTCAGGTAAATACCATTGACGTATCTGTATAGGAACAGTTTGGCTAGGGAAGTAACAGGTTCTTGTTATCAGGACCAATGCCTTGGCAATATCCAGTGCCTTCAGCTGATTTGCTTGACATCACATCGAGTGAAGTAAACTGGCTGAAGACTGGCACCTGTAATGATAGAGACCTCTGGAGGAGGCTGAGATAGATCATCGAATTGGCATCGATTGTTGAAAATTCTTCAACCTCATCTTTTGCACTAATGTACTGAGCTCTCTTGTCATGGAGGATGGGGATATTTGTGCAGTCTTAGTCTCCAGCGAATTGTTTAATTGCCCACCAACATTAACAATTGGATTGATCAGATCTGCCCACCTGTGATCTGATCAGTTTGCTGTGGAATCACTTAGCCTTGTCTATCACTTGCTGCTTGTGCTGTGATGCGTACAAATAATTGTGTGATGGAACTTTACCAGGCTGAAACTTAATTTTTAGTTATGCCTGTTTTTGCTCCTGGTATACCTTAATGCTCACTTCGGAGGAACAGGGCTGATCTTCTGGTGCGATTTTAATGGTGGAATGGAGGATATGACCAACCACTGGCTCTGGGCCAGAGCCAATGTTGAGGAACCCAAGGCAACTCCTGCTCAGTAAACCAGTGTACACCACCTCTGCTGGATCCACCTTGCCTGCGGGACAAGAAATGAGATGGAGCTGTCTGGGACATTGTTGGTAAGGCACGATTCTGTGAATATAGCCATGCCAGGTGTTGCTCAATTATTCAGTGATCACCTAATTTTGGCACTCGTCTCCGGATGTTAGGAAAGATGCTTTGAAGATGTGCCATTGTTGTTTCCGGTGCCTACCTCAGTGCCAGATGATCTGCCCAGTGTCATTCCTGTTTTGAAACATCTTAAGCAGTATAATACAACTGAGTTGCTTGCTAGACTGTTTCAGAGGGCAACTATAGGTTCATAGTGCTTTGGGCCTGGAGTCAGATGTAAGCTAGACCAGGTAAGGTCTGCAGATTACCCTCCTTAATGGAGGTTAGTGAACTAGTCTTGTTCTTGCAACAACTAATTGTTTCATCATTACACGTCTAATTTCAGAATTTCAATTTACAATTTCAGCCTCCACTGTTTCCCATGGTAAGATTTGAAGCCAAGTCCCCAGGGCATTACCGGAGTCTCTGGATTACAAGATCAGCAGTAATACATTGCCTCCACCTAAATCTTAAAATATTCTCAAAAATCCACAACAAATAGTTTAAATTAAACACAGTCTAAACAGTGTAATATTTAGGCAATGCTGTCTCACGACTGGCACCTTTTATTGTTTGGATACTAATATCGCCTATCAGTTGCAGCGATATTAATGATCTCAAAGTACTATTACGAGGATATGGGATTTGCTCCATTTCATGGTCCCTATTTTGCCCTCAGGCAACATTAGTAAAAGTTAGGTTAACTAGTTAACCATCTTGTTTTTGAGATGAGGAGACATTTCTTCATCCAGAGTAATGAACCTGTGAACTTTGCTACCACAAAAAGCAGTCAAGGGCAAACCACTATTATTCGAAAGAGTTAGATATAGCACTTGGAGCTAAAGAGATCAAAGAATATGGTGAAAAGCAGGCCGAGTTGGATGATCAGGCATCAACATAATGAACGGCAGAGCAGGCTGAAAAGGAGTGAATGGTCTTCTCCTGCTCCTAGTGTCTACATTTCTAGGTTTCCTTCCTATTTATGCGAGATTTTTGTGAAATCTGGCTATTGCACTTGCTTGCAAAACAGTGGCCGTACTCAAAGGTATCTTATGGCTGGAATACTATTTAGGATATTTACAAGGAGGCATTACAGAAATGGGGGCTTGTGGGTGGCACGGTGGCTCAGGGGGTTAGCACTGGTCGACAAACAGGAGGCTGGAGGAACACAGCAAGGCAGACAGCATCAGGATGTAGAGAAGTCAACGCTGAGTAAGTCAGCACTGTTGCATCACAGCGACAGGCACCAGGGCTTTATTCCTGCCTATGCAAATGTATCAGACTTGCAATTCTCCCACATCTGTGTGGGTTTCCACTGGATACTTCGCTTTCCTCCCAGATATGCAGGCTAGATGGATTAGCAATGGATCGCTGTGTTAGAGGGATAGCTTGGAGGGTTGGGTCTGGTAGGATGCAATTGGCCTCCTACCAAACGGCCTCTTCCGGCACTATGAAATACATGCAGCTTCTAACTTGAAAATTCTTTACTTTCTCACTTGTGTCCCACGTAGAGGAGGAGTTATGCAGCACATAAAAATATTTTTTTTCCTTCATGGTGATCTATTCCACTAAAGCAAGCATTAAAATAATGAAAATATTGGTAACACTAATTTCTTTCTTCTTCTACGTGAAGCAATTACTCGTCACAGGCGTAGAAAACAGCAGTGGTTTTCCACAACCGAAATCATTTAAGATGCAGTCATCTTTTTCAATTGTTGGCACTACTGCCAATGGGGCCAATACAACGTATGTCAAATTTCATTCAGCTTATCTGTCTCATGGCCCAACACTCCCACCTTGGCAAAATATAATAAAATAGAGAAACAATTAAATTTCAAGTTAACAGACACCATTAGGAATTTCACTCTGACTATGAATCGCACACATTGCACAATTATTGGCCAGATTAACATGGAACATGAGATACATTGGCATTCAGACAAGACCGCAGGTAATTTAACAGAGAGGATAGGAAGTCTGCCCTCTACAAGGGGTCCTTACTTTATCAGGAATCTTGAGTGAAGAGTGTTGCACAGGGCGGTTCCATGCAAGAAGACCTTAAGTACATTCACTGAGTGCAGGCCACATACAGCTTTTCAGCCTAGCGGAAACTGTGTTTCACTTTTATGTTGAATGTTTTCATTTGTAGCCACAATTTATTTCCTTAAAAGCAGTGTTTTAAATTTTGGGTTATTCTTCAGCCTCACAGTCCTAACGTGAAGACCACTTGCATGGGACAAGGGAGAGTGAGGGAACCAGAAGATCTTACGAGTCTGCACCAGGGCCTGGCCATAGTCCAGACTCATCTGCCCTTCTTGCATGATTTTAATCCACTTTCTGATGTCCATTACCACTCCAAATAGTGATATTTGGATACATTTCTGTTCTATAAATTTCCATTGACCATTTGATTTCAAATTTTGTTAGTGGCAAGCTGGGGGCTGAGTAACTTGCTGAAGCTGTGTTTGAAAGAGTAGAAAGTCTACTTGGTTGTTTAACAGTAGTGCACATTGAATGAGTGACCAAAGCAAATTACTGTTGTGTAAATAGTTGCATACATAACATATTTCACAAGGAGGAGAGATTCAAATTGAAACCAGAGTGAAGTGAATTATTGAGGAGTCTGGATAGCAGGAAGAATGCTACAACTGGTCCAAGGAACTGGAGCAAGTGATAGAGGCAACAGCACAATTCTTCACTTGTCAATAACTTGTGCTGAATCTACTGCATCATTGAAGAGGCATGGTGGGGTGTGAGGGAGAAAGAAATCAGTCCACTGAAGTGGGGTGAGTGGCTCCACAAAAGTGGTGGGTGGGTGGCGGGGGGGGGGGTTGCTGAGAGAGCAGTTGGTGGAGGCAGCAGCACCACAGGAGAGCTAAGTGTGGATGGGGAGGAATAGCTCCTTGAAAGGGAGGGGGTGCATGCAGGGGTGGTACTGTGTCACTTTATGGAAAGGGGCAGGGCATAGCAGTTTGGGATCATGGAAAGGGCAGGAGGTTTGTCATTCCTCTGAGGAATAAAATACTACAGCAAAATGACATGAAGATTCTATGATTGGGGCCAGCTCCGAATTGAGACGAACTTTCGAACTGGCCTACCTCTACAATTCCCCACCTTTTTGCATCAATATTTCTTCTGGGGCCAGTGAGCCTGATTTCATTCACCCCTCCACCACATTTCCCTGGAAGAGAAACAGGGATGACATCGATGGAAGTATCCACTAAAATGAAGAGACTTCCTGATTTGAGTTTCCCTCTATGGCACAAACCTAGCTATCATTACCAAAACCTGTTGGCAACTTGTCAAAAATTTTGGAGACTGGACATCACACATAGAAGTGCATCATGGCAGAAATAAAAACCAAATGAAATGACAAAACATTATCAAATGGTGCAGAGGAGATCATGAAGAGCTTTTACTAATTGCAGTAGTAAGGTTGCATGCATTATTGAGGAATTCAATTCAGGAAGTTCAGTTTTATTCCTGTTTGCTCTTAGTTGGTAAACTGGCCTTCATATACTTGGACTTATTCTTAAACATCATCTAAAAAGAAATCATGAAATCACACAGTCTGTGATCAACCATTTTAATATTATACATCTAATAGGGAACATAATCAAATGTAACTTAATACTTTGAGGCAATTAGAGATGAAAGACGCATGGTTACTAAGTTTGCAGACAACACTAAAATTGGTGGCATAATAGACAGTAAAGTAGATTTTCTAAAATTACAAAGGGATCTTGATTAAATGGGTCAATGGGCTGAAAAATGACAGATGAAGTTCAATCTGGATAAATACAAGGAATTGCATTTTGGTACAACAAACAAGGGTAGGACTTAGAGAATTAATCATGGGGCCTTGTTGTAGAACAATAGAGGACTTCGGGGTGCAGGTACAAAATTCTTTCAGGTTTGGATCACATATAGACAGGATATTTAAAAGGCATTTAGCACGCTTGCTTCCAGTGCTCAGTCCTTTGAGTATTGGGTTGGGAAGTCATGTTGAGGTCGTATAGGACATTGGTGAGGCCTCTTCTGGAATACGGTGTCCAGTTCTGTTTATCCAGTTATAGAGAGATTATTATTAAGCTGGAGAGGGTGCAGAAGAGATTTACCAGGACATTGTCTGGTATGGAAGATTGGAGTTAAAATGAAAGGCTGGGTAGGCTGGGACATTTTTTCATTGGAGCGTAGAAGGTTGAGAGGTGACCTAATAGAAGTTTAGAAAATTATGAGGGGTATAGATAGTTAATGGCTGTTGTCTTTTCTCTAGGATGGGGGATGTCAAGACGAGGGAGCATATTTTTAAGTCGAGAGCATGTTGCTGGAAAAGCACAGCAGGTCAGGCAACATCAGAGGAGCAGGAAAAATCGACGTTTCGGGCCAGAGCCCTTCATCAGGAAATATCCCGATGAAGGGCTTTGGCGCAAAATGTCGACTCTCCTGCTCCTCGGATGCTGCCTGACCTGCTGTGCTTTTCCAGCAACACACTCTCGAGTCTGATCTCTAGCTTCTGCAGACCTCATTTTCTCCTGGCATATTTTTAAGGTAAAACGAGAGGCATTTTAAAAAAAACATGAGGGGAAAATCTTTTACACAGAGTGGTTTGTGGGTGGAATGAACTTCCTGCGAAAGTGGTGGATGTGGGTTCAATAACAATGTTTAAAAGACACATGGATGAAAACATGAATAGGTTTGGAGGGATATGGGCCAGGAGCAGGCAAGGGGGACTGGTTTAGTTTGGAATTATATTCTGTATGGATGGTTGGCCTGAAGGTTCTGTTTCCACGCTGTATGACTCTATGAAGACTGTAAGACACGAGCAAAAGTCAGCTGTTTTGCCCAGAGAGTCTGCCTCATGATTTAATTAGACATGGTTGATCTGATCATCATGAATTCCATTTTCCTGCCTTATTCTCATAACCTTCAATTCCCTTAAAATTGATTAAAAATGTCCATCTCAGCTTCGACAGCCCTCTGTAGTAAAGACGCCCACAGACTTACTCCCTTCAGGGAAAATATGGTTGCAACAATGTCTGCTCTCATTCTCCTAAAATTCAATAAATACAGACCCAACCTACTCAACATTTATTCATAAGGAAATCCCTCCATATCCAAGATCAACCTCGTGAAACTCCACTGGGCTACCTGCAAAGCCAGCATACATATCCTTAGATCAGTGGACCAAAATAGTTTACAGTATTCACCTGTGGTCTGAGCAGTGCCTTATATAGTTTTAGCAAGGCTTCCTTTTTTTTTTAATACTTTATTCCCTTTGAAACACAAGCCAACATTCTATTTGACTTTCCAATTACCTGAAGATGTATGCTAGCATTTTGTGCTTCATTTTTGAGGTCCCCTAAATCCATCTGTGCTGCAGCTTTTTGCAGTTTTTCCCTACTTATAAGACTAAGAACTTCTATTCTTCCTGCCAGATTACAGAACTATGTTTTTTCACATTATATTCCATCTAATAACTTTGGCTCACGCACTTGTCTACATTCCTCCTCCCCCCCCCCCCCCCCCCGTAGGCTCATCTTCACCACATGCCTTCCCAACTATTTTTGTATCATCTACAAAATTGGCAATATTACATTGACCTCTACCATCCAAATCATTAATGCTATAATGAATAACTGTGCCTCCAGCACAGATCCCTTGGGGACTTCACTCATTACATACTGCAATATTGAAAAATCCCTCTTTATCCCAATTTTCTGCCAATTTGTTTTTTTATTCATTTAGTGGGATGTGGGCATCACTGGCTGGCCAATATTTATTGCCCATACCTGGGTCCCCTTGAGAAGGTGGTGGTGAGCTGCCTTCTTGAACTGCTGCAGTCCACCTGCTGTGGGTTGATCCACAATGCCATTCGGGAGGGAATTGCAGATGTATGCTAGCATATTTCACCTGACCAGCAACAGGTGAAATATTTCCATGTGAGCCAATTAGCTAATTCTCTAATTCTTCTAATATACCACTTCTAGCGCGGAGGGCTCTTATTTTATTAAGTAGCCCAATTTGGGGTACATTATGAAACACCTTTTTAAAATGCAAATACACTACATCCACTGGCTCCCTTTTTATCTATTCAGCATTCCTTGAGGAGGTAACAGACAATGAATTTATCAGACATGACTTCTCGTTCTCTTTGCCTGATCATACTTAGCATTTCTAAATGATCTGCTATTACAACCTTCATAACAAACTCACCATTTTCCCAATGACAGACGTTAAGCTAACTGACCTGTAGTTATCTTCTAGAATTTTGTCCCCCTCCCTTTTTGAATAAAGGTGTTAATCAGCTGTTTTCTCAATCTGCTGTGACTTTTCCCAAGATCTAAGGATTACATCAGTGCATTCGCTACCTCTGCAGCTGCTTCCTTTATACCTTAAGGAAGCAACCCATCAGGTCTAGGGGGCTTCTCAGTCTTTAGCCCCACGAGTTTCCCGAGTAGTTTTTCTCCAGTGACAGCTCACATATTTATTTCATGTTGTACACTCCACCCACTTAATATATTTGAAATGCTACTAATGCCGACTACTGTGAAAGATGAGTGAAGTTGTTATTCAACTCTTATACCGCTTCCAGACTGCCCATTATCGTTTACACAGCTTCATCCTATAAGGCACTTATGTTTACTATTGTGTCTCTCTTGCTTTTAATCTTTAAAGCAGCTCATATTGTCTGTTTTTATGTTACTTGCTAGGTTGCCCTCTGTCCCTTTTTTCCTCCATTATTTTTTCTCCATCTTCTATTGACATTTTTAAAAACTTGCCCAAATCTTTGGTTTTACCATTGATTTTTGTCATATTGTATATTTATTCATTCAATTTAATACTATCCATAATTAATCTGGTTAACCCTGGTAAGTTTATGCCTTTCCTGGAATCCTTCTTCCTCACTGGGATATTTGCTGATTGTAATTAACTAATTTCTCAATATCTGAGATTGTTCATCAACTGTCCTTCCTAATGAACTCTCTCTTTCAGTCCACTTCGGCCAACTCTGTTACCAAATTATCTTCAACAATATTCAATAATAGGAAATCTGAAATAAAAACAAAATGCTGGAAATGGTCACTACATTTGGCAGCAGCTGTGGGGAAATGGTAGTTGCACTCTTCATTTATACTGCCAGGCCTGCTGAGTATTTCCAGTATGTACTTGGTTATTACTTTAGGCTGGACGACTTCTGGCAGTGAGCAATTATGTTTAAAATACTTTGTGAGATTCCATGAGACTTGCTGGGGTTTTGGGAACTGTGCTCCATGATTACATCAGCTTATAATTATACCCATACTTTTACTGCAGCTTCACAGGCCAAATTCTATTTTTATTACATGAAGTTAAGAATTTATCTTAACTGGTGTTTAATTAGTGGACAGAGGCAGAAGGCTTAATGATTGCCCATTGTGTATGAAAACCACTAATCACTGACCTAATCACTAATTTAAGAACAAAAGCAGTCTTATAAGTTAATACAATACAAATAATTATGACATCATGCATCAGAATTTCACCTGGCATATTACGGTAATAAAATTTACCATTGCGGTGCTCTGAGGCATTAAATTCACTCCTCAAAGCAAAGTCTATAATTTCATCTATCAATTTTCTCTCTCCTGTACCTCATTACACTCTCCCTCACCAGCTGAGTTTCTCTCCTTCCAATGACGTATTTTTCTCCCAGATTCCATATTCTTTTCAGCGTTCTTATTTAGGTTTTTATTGCTCCTCCACTCATGCTGCACTTCACTCAACCTCATTTTCGGCAGTATCTACACTGCTGCATTAGGCAGACAAAGGCACTCTGGAGGGAGGGTGAAGCAGCCAAACAGTTGTGGACTCAGAAGAGGTGAAAATCAACAGCCGAAGTTATGCACACAGACTGGCGGAGATTCTTCATCACCAAAGCACTGTCTGGTCACAAAGGTTTGCAATTTTTGTTTAGATGAGGAAACAGGATTTAATAATAAAAACATAATACTTTGGGCCTTGAATTTGCTCTCTTGAAGTCTCTTATGAATATAGAGCTACCATGCCCACAAATACACTTCCCCATTGTGAAGCCAAAT
Source organism: Chiloscyllium plagiosum (assembly GCF_037043375.1). Classification (NCBI taxonomy): domain Eukaryota; kingdom Metazoa; phylum Chordata; class Chondrichthyes; order Orectolobiformes; family Hemiscylliidae; genus Chiloscyllium; species Chiloscyllium plagiosum. Next base: position 46,701,274 of record NW_028270162.1, on the reverse strand, counting down.
AGAACACAGTAAACTATGCAATACATCCACAAATACAAATGCATTTCTATGCCAATATGGCACAAACTACTTTTTTCTTTTTAAAGCAACTCTGATCATGCACCAAAATTACTTAAAGAAATAATTTTTTTTTTAAATTAAGGAATGGTTGTCCAAAAGCCTTTCTAGCAATTTATGATTTAGGCACACAAATATTATTTTTAAAAAGTGTAATGATACTGTGCCTTTTGCAACTCCAGGACACTCCAAAATTCTCATCCAACCACAGACAAGTATAGTAAACAATTTCTTTACAGCAACTATGAACAAAAAGGAGAGAGAAATAAATAGGAGAAAGTGAGGTCTGCAGATGCTGGAGATCAAAGTTGAAACTTTATTGCTGGAACAGCACAGCAGGTCAGGCAGCATCCAGGGAACAGGAGATTCGACATTTCGGGCACAGGCCCTTCTTCAGGAATGCCTTCCTGAAGAAGGGCCTGTGCCCGAAACGTCGAATCTCCTGTTCCCTGGAGAGAAATAAATAGTCGAGGGCATGAGGGAAGATGATCTCATTTTCTATATTTACTTTATACAGATCACATATCCCAACCAAACGAGTTATTTACAAACTAGGAGAAATGAAACCGTATTGTTTAGTATCAGCCCTTCCCATAGTAGCAGCATTCCCAGTTTGTTCAAAAGGCTGTGGGTTTACAAAGCTTTATGCCATAAATTAGCCTGATATTTCAGTGCAGTAAAGCTGCCATCTTTCACTTAAGGTTTTGAGAGGGTAAATGAGACTCTTGATTTAAGTGCAGATAAAATATTCCATGCATTATTTGATTTACAGCAGGATGACTCTCTCCAGTTCACCGGTCAAACAACATTCCTCAACAAACACCAAAAGCCACTTATGTTATTGCTACTTAAAGGCATTTCTTGTGTTCAAATTAGCTGCCATTTTTAAAAATTAAAACATTTTAATAAATTTTCCATAGTGATTAGGAAATATTTTGAGATGAGGTTGTGAAAGTTACTGAATAAATACAATTTCTATTTTTCTTGCTTTATTTATTTACCAGTAAATAAAGGTTTTGTGGAATGGCCAAAAGATTAATAAAGGCTTTAAATTAAGAGAAACAATCCTATGAAAATGTAGCTAACTGTGCAAGGGTGAAGTAGCAGGTTATGAGGATGTGAGGAGCAGCTTTGGAAGGCAAGAGGGTGGGGAGAGAGAGGACACTGTGGGAGGAAGCGCAACACACACACACACAGTCAAGATACTTTCTCATCAACATGTTCAGAGATGTTACATCTCTGGAACAGCTGTGACTTGAATCCAGGTCTTCTGGCCCAGAGGGATACTACCATTGCACCACAAGAGCCCTGACAAAGTGAATTGAGACTTCTGCAAATCCATTCCACAATGTTTGTAATGGAGCTAGACCTAGGGCCTTCATCATTCTTAAATTAATGTCCCCTTTTGTCCACAGTGCTGAGCGACCTCAAAGAAAAGACATTCTAGAACTTCACCAGCTCCATCTATACCCAGCAATGATCTTACTAAATATTAAATAAGTACCTGCATCTGTACATTTAACAATCCATCTTGCTGTGCATCACAGCTTTACAAACTGTAGGGGACAAAAGTCAAATATGAAAAACATGGAGGCATTGGAGACAGAGATTTTTTAGGAATCCAACACTGAGAACATTGTTAAGACAATATTCAAACTGGCGGCTTTATAATAGGTTTTAGGGATTTGATAGGATAGATGTGTGGAAGATGCACCAACCTGGGGAGAGATATATAAAATTAAACCAGTATTTCCAAATTCAAGCAAAACATTTCAACCTGAACAATAGCAAGAACCATGCTGTCGAAGCCTTGCATTAATCAGGGCTGAATCACAATAATGCCAAAACTCAAAGAGAACAACAATTTACACTGCATGAATTTGAGTTCATGCAATCCACACTAATCTTTATCACTGTTTACACAACAGGAGCATATTTGATCTTTTTTATACTGTTGTATACAGGATTGCTGTGTGCAAACTGGCTACCACGTTTCCTAAATTAAAACAGTGGTCACAATTCAAAAGTTCACCATTGGCTGATGTTTTATGACAGAGAGGTTGTAAAAGGTGCTACACAAATGCAGAAGTTCTCATCTTTATTGACTCACTGGTAATTAAAGATTCTGTAGAGTTGCTGAGTGCAAATTTGTCAATTTTAAATTAACTCCAGCGCTGGGATCTTTGATAAGTTCACACAACTAACCATTCAGAAAATAAGCAGATTTAAACAGTACACATGAAATATACCTTTGCAGTAAACTATAAATGCTACTTAAGGCAAGCAAGCAGAAGACTTAATTCTTTCCTTATGGAGAAAAAGGCAAAATAATCAATGAGAGTCAACAAAATAAAAAGCACAACCATTCTCAAAATTCACTGTGAATATAGCACATTGAATTATAAACTTACTTGTTCTGAGGTGAACAGGGTCTTGTTAAATACTGGCACATTGGAAGCAGCAGAAAGGCAAATGCTATTGTTGCAAGAACTGAAAGAAAAAAAATCTGGTGAGTTCCAGCTAGCATCTCATCTACAGAGAAGGGGTAAAAGTACAAACACAAGAGACCAAACACTTAATTAGTTCAGTTAGCATACTGAATTTATTACAGAATGGCCTTCATTCAAAAGGATTATCTACAGAGTTATAATGTTGATGACAAAAGCAAATATTACTTGAGTTGAAATGGAAAGCTGATACCTATATTTTCTTGTATCTATAAAGGAATCTTCTACAAAAGAATTAGTCATATCCATGCTGTGGTTTCCATATTCACTTGTAGAAAATGCCTTAGCACATAACAAGAAAAATTATCTGCCTCCTGAGGGGAAGAACCATTTTTAAACAAGTTAATGTTTTAATAATTCCAACACACAACTAAAAAAAATAGTATTTCTGTCCGTTTGTGGAATCCGGATTGTGCTGGCTAGGCAGGTACTTATTGCACGCGAAGTGGCAGTGAGCAGCCTTCTTGATCCATTGTCGTCCTTGGGCGTACATACCTCTGCAAAGCTATTAGGGAGGGAATTCAAGGTTTTGACCCAATAATTGTAAAGGAACACTGATCCAATTCCAAGTCAGATGGTACACGATCAGGAGGAGAGCTTCAACGTGGTGGTGCTCCCATGCTTTACGTTGTTTGTCCTTCCTTTGAAAGATGCTAGCAAAGAGGCCTGGTGAGTTGCTTTTGTGTATGTTGCAGGTGATGCACAATGCTGTCACTGTGTGAATGTGGAGGTGAAAAGGATGCTAAAAAAAAGCACGATGGTTTGTCCTGGATGATGTCAACTTCTTGTTGGAGCTGCACCAATCCAGGCAAGTGAACAGTACATCATTACAGGTGATGAGTGCACTGTCAATGGCGGATGGGGATCAAGAAGTCAAGAGTTACACGGTGCAGAATTCCTAGCCTGGCTTCTGATCTTCTTTTATAGCCACAGTAGCTTTATGGATTGTCCAGTTCAGTTTCTAGTCAATAGTGATCTCCAGACGTTGACAATGGGGGATTCAATGTTGGTAAGCCATTGATCCTCAATGGGAGGTGGTCAGATTCTCTCTTTATTAGATGGTCATTACCTGAAGTTTGTGTGGTGAGAATGTTACTGCTATCAGCTCAAGCCTGGACGCTGTGCAGTGTTCTTGCATTTGGACATGGCTGCTTCAGTTCTCAGAGTGGCGAACAATGCTGAATACAGCACAAATATCAGCAAACTTCATAACCTGACTTTATGATGGAGGAAGGTCATTGATGAATTAGCTGAAGATGGCTGGCGCAACATGTAGCAATTCAGTTTTTATCATTCATCCACTACTTCCCCATAAGCCTTGCAAATATTTTTCCCTTAAATATTTAACTAATTCCTTTTAGAAAATCAAGACCAAATCAACTCCTGCATTGATATCATACTGGCACCATCTTGTGTGTTCAGTATGGTTCTTCTGATACCCACTGACTCCCAATTTTGCTAGGGCTACATACATAGTCAAATGCTGCCTTGATGTCGCTTCACTTCTGGAGTTCAATGTTTCAACCAATGTTTTCTCAATGTTTCAACCAAAAGCTGTTATGAGGTCAGGACTTGAGCATTGGATCCTTGTGGAACCCAAATTGCAAAATGACCAACAATCAAAAAATGGAAAGACAGAGGATTGAGAAAATTTAAAACCCAATTTAAAAGTGTCCAAAAATAAGGAGTAGAAAATAAATGTTATGCTGGCCTTCAAAATGAGAGGATATGAGCAATGATATCTTGATGCAATTACATAAGGCCTTTTTGAGACATCTGGAACATGTGCAGTTTTGGTTTCCTTATCCAAAGATGTCCCTGCTACAGTGGGAGTGCAGCAAAGTTTACCAGACTAACTCCTGGGGTGGCAGGTCTGACATACAAGGAGAGGTTGAATTGGTTACAGAGGAGTGAGGGGGTGAACTCAAAGAAACCTATAAAATTCTAGCAAGAATAGATTAGATTCCCTACAGTATGGAAACAGGCCCTTTGGCCCAACAAGTCCACACTGATCCTCCAAAGAGTAACCCACCCAGACCTATTCCTCTTCCCCATGTTTACCTCTGACTAATACACCTAACACGATGGGCAATTTAATGTGGCCAATTCACCTGCACATCTTTGGATTGTGGGAGGAAACCAGAGCACCCAGAAGAAATCTACACAGACACGGGGAAAATGTGCAAATGCCACAGAGACAGTCGCCTGAGGTTGGAATCAAACCTGGGTCCCTGGCACAGTGAGGCGCAGTGCTAACCACTGAGCCACTGTGCTGCCCTTACGAATGAAGGATGCTTTCAATGGTAGGGAAATCACAGACTAAGAATACAGGATAAACCTGTTGGACTGAAAAGAAGAGAAATTTCTTCACACAGAAAGCAGGCGCAACCAAATTTATGATTTCAAGATGAATCGGATGTACCAGTTAGTGTGAAAGGGATCAATGGATATGGGGAAAAGCAGGAACAGGCTATTGATAAGTGATGAAGCACACTTGAGATGCTGAATGACCTGCTCTTATTTTCTATGTTTCTATGAGTTCCAAAGGGATCAGTGCAGGAGCTACAATTACTACAATATATATTAATGACTTGGTATGAGGGAAAGTGGATCTACTATCACCAAGTTGGTGGATGACAAATGCAGGAAGGCAAGCAGTGAGGATGACAAAGGAATATAGACAGGTTACGTAAATTGGCAAAAACTTGGTAGATGCAACGCAATGTGGAAAAGTGCAAGGCTATTAAAATCTGGCAGAAAGCTGCAGCATTGGAGATTTGGAGGTCCTTGTGCAAGAACCACAGAAAGCTGGTACAAGTCAGTTCTTCTATAACACGATAGTTGTATTCTTGTGTAACCCCATGTTATAGAAAAATCATGCTTTAGAAACAGCACCTTAAAAGTGTTGGTGCTGTAATTGCGTTACAATCAACACGTCTTAAAAGTTTGTGCGCTGCAGAAACAGTGCCCCCAATTTGTCAATCATGTTACAGTGAATCTGTATTGACAAAATGCATTTATAACAGAATGATCTGTATGCAAGGGACGGCAAATGAAATGTTGACCTTTATTTCAAAGGGAACGGAGTATATTAAAAAAAGGGCAAGCCTTGCTAAAACAATACAAGGCACTTGCTAGACCACAGCTGAAATGCAGTGAACAGCCTTGATCCCCTTATCGAAAGAAAGATATACTGACATTGGAGGCAACCCTGAAGAAGTTCACCAGGTTGATGCTGGGTATGGAAGGATTTTTTCTTTAAACAAAGTTTGAGTAGGCTGGTCCTGCACTCATTGATGCTGAGTTTGTTTTTCTTTGTGGGAGTGTCTAGGACCAGAGGTAAGAGGGTGCCCAGTTAGGAGAGAGAGGAGAAATAAACTTCATGCAGAAGGTAGTGAATTCCTTACTGCAGGAGGCCATTGATAGTGATACTGGTCATTAAGAAACATTCAAAGTGGAGACTGATATCTAATCAAAAAGGGATTCAAAGGTTACACTCAAAAAGGCAGGAAAGTGGAGTTGAGGATTCTCAGGTGAGTCCTAATCTTATTGAATGGAGCAGACCTAACTGAACCAAAATGGTCTCCTTCTGCACCTCTGTCTTAATATCTTATGAACAGGTTATTGCTGCCTAAGTCCTACTTCATAACATTGTCAACAATCTCTTCCAACACTCTATTAATGATGACAGAGAGTAAACTGACAGGGCAGTAATTGGCCAGGTTGCATTTGTCCTGCTTTTTCAGCACAAGACACAACTGGGCAATTTTTGCATTGTTGGGTAGGTGTCAGTGTTATAGCTGTACTGAAACAGCTTAACTAGTGGTGTGTCAAATTCTGGAGCACAAGTCTTCATTAATGATGTCGGAGTGTTGTTGGGGCCCATAGATGTTACAACATCCAGTGTCTTCAGCTGTTTCCAACGTTAGATGGAGTAATTCAGTTTGCCTGAACACTAACATCTGAGAAATTAGGAACCTTAGCAGGAGGCTAAGGAGCAGAGGTGGAGTGGATCTACACTCGACTCTTCTGGTTCAGGATGGGTGCAAATGTTTCATCCCGGTCTTTTGCACAGATGTGCTAGGCTCCCTGATCAGCAAGGGAATATTTGTGGAGCCTTTATTCCTTCCTTAGTAGTTTAACTGTTCACCAACATTCACAATTGAACGTGACAGGAGCTTAGGTCAGATCTGTTGGTACTAAGTCCATTTAGCCTTGTACATCGCATGCTGCTTGCACTGTTTCCATGCAAATAGTACTATGTTGTAGGTTCATCAGCATGATACCTCATTCTTAGGTACACCTTTGCTGCTTTTAGTATACCTTTTTGCACTCTGCATTGAACAATGGTTGGCTTCTCCAAGCTGGATGGTAATGATAGAGTGGGGGTATGCCTAGCCATTAGGGTACATTCAATATAATTCTGATGGTCTACAGTGTTTCATATATATCCAGCTATGACTTGCTAGAAGTGTTTGAAATCTCTGTTAGTAATGCTCTTCGGATGGTCAGTGCAGACCTGATGGATCGAATGGCTTCTTTCTGCACTGTAGAAATTCTAATGACAAGTCATCGCTGTCCTCCTTTATCACTTTTCTTGAAAACCATCTTTTTGGCCAAGCTGTTGGCCATCTCCCCAATTACTTATTCCTTTGAGTTAACATCTAACCTTTCTTTTAAAAAGTTTTTTCTTTTTTATACAATTTTTGAAGGCTATAAATAGAGAAGTTATTTCGTGAATTAATTACACTCAAATCTCTAATACAGGCCACAAGTGGTTTTACCAGAATCCAATATTTTCTGTAGTTAGTTAGGATGTTTAACACCACGTGACTTGCCAAATGTTGTTCAGTTAATAAATATGAAAAACGCTTTAACAATATTCACATTCCTCAAACACTATTCTGAATCATACCTGCAGTGCATATTGTAAAGACTACTTGAACGGAATCGAAGAAGAAGAACATCACTAGGAGAGATACTGATGCCCCTACTGGAAGGAACAAGGCTTGTGTAGAATCTATGGTCTGGATACCTAGAAAATAAATTAATCATAGTTCGTTAAGAGTTTGCAATAAACTTACTTTGACAAATTACATTACATTCATGTGGTTCATGAGTACAAGATCAATGCCAAAAAGTAATTCCAACACACGCATCTGAAGCTCAGGCAACCTCTATAGTATTTTTGATGAAATTATTTTTTACTGCTTTACTTTACAGAGAAGGGTGGTTATTAAGAGGGGAAAGTGACTGCAGAATGAGGCAAGTAGGGGGATTGAGAAGATACAAGCAGAGATTCAAGATTTTTGCAGTCTATACGGACGACAGGAGGGGCTGTAGAGAGAATAAGCACACTGACTGTGCACTATGACACTATGACTATTCAAGTAGGGATTGTTAACAGGAATGCAGTAGTCTGATACAGTATCCTGATTCCTGAAGAAGGGCTTATGCCCAAAACATTGATTCTCCTGCTCCTTGGATGCTGCCTGAGCTGCTGCGCTTTTCCAGCAACACATTTTTCAATTCTGATACAGTATTATCAAGGGGATAAACACAGTTCTCGGTGGTCCAGAGTATCAATGTCATCTGCCGGTTTGGGACAACTACTCTGGAGAGAATCATGCAGGAGGAGAAGCAAGGATCCAGATTTTGTGGTACATCTGGATACCAATGACACAGACAAGTCCAGGAAAGGTGTTATATTTAGGGATTATGAGCAGTTAGGGGCAAAATTAAAAGGCTTAACCTCAAAGGGAGATCTCTGGATTACTTGAGCCACAGAAAAATTGACACTGGATAAATAAATGTCTGCGTGGCAGAAGGATTGGAGTAGCAGAAGTGAGTTTTAATTCATGAGACACTAGCAGCAGAGCTGGGGAAGTCGGAGCTGTACTATTTAAACAGTTTTCACCTTAACCATGCTGGACCAGTGTTCCAATGAGTTGTACAACTAAAGGCTACAGAGAGCGAAGGGAACAGATTATCTGACAGTTGATGTGGTAAATAAAAGGTGGGGGGTGGGGGATAGGAAAAACAATGTAACAATTTTACTCATCTTAACCAGAGTGGTTAAGGAAGTGCGTGTGCAAACTTAGCACATGAGCAGATAAGGTCAGAAATGGCAAAAGGATAAAAAGACAATTATAAGGTTCTATATCTAAACGTTTGTAGTATTCATAAATAAAAAGGATGAATTGTTAACAAAACATATACGACCTGACTGCTATCACAGAGATATGGCAGCAGGGTGACTGAGGTTATGACCCAAATATTTAAGATTTTGACATTTTGAAAAGATAGGAAGCTAAAAGGTGGTAGGGGTAGCACTGTTAATTAGCTTGAAAAGGACAAGATGTAAAATGAGTTTGGGTAGAAAGGTCACTTGGGGGAATATGCTATAGACTCCCTGACGTAGTTACACTCAGGACAAAGTTCACAGGAAGAGTCAGATGTAGGATATAGGAAGTTACCTCAATAATTATGTGTGACTTTAATCTGATTGGTAAAAGTAACTAGAAAATAAGATGACATGTTGTATTCAAGATTTGAAACTAGATAGTCCTGGTGTATGGGATTAAACTCATCATAAAGAACCCTCTTGGTAGCATCAAAACATGACAGAATTTTACATTTTGTTTGAAGAGTACAAGTGTGGGTCTCAGACTAGATTCTTAAACTCAAATAAAAGGTAATTATAAATATGTAAAGACAGAGCTAGCTAGTAAACTCAAACTAGGTTAAAAAGGTAGAATAGATGCAGGAGGAGATATCCAATAACAAAAACATTATCCCATTGAGAAAGAAAGAATTTCTCAAGGATGCATTATCCACAGTTAAGCAAGCAAGCTAAGGTTGTATTAAATTGAAAGACACTGTACACACCTGTTAAAAATCACAACTCCAGGTTATAGTCCAACAGGTTTATTTGGAAGTACTAACTTTCAGAGTTACCTGATGAAGCAGCAGTACTTTGTAAGTTAGCACTTCCAAATAAACCTGTTGGATTTTTACCTAGTGTTGAGTGATTTTTTAAACTTTGTCCACCCCAGCACCTCCACATCAAATCTGCAAAGATTTGTCATTTTTAAAGAAAGTTGAAGAAAGCAAGGGCTGAAAGGTGGCTAGCTAATAACGTAAAAACTGACCGTTTTAAACAAATTAGGGAAATAGGAAAAGAACGAAAACTAGTCCTGGACCCTTACTTAGCAATATTGTTGGATCCACAGAAGATGTCTGATAAGGTGCCACAAAGATTGATACACGAGAAAAGCCAAATGACAATTGTTTCCAGCAACGTTTGCCAAAACCAAGGACAAAATTACATGACACCAGGTTGCAGTGCAACAGGTTTATTTGAAATTATAAGCTATTGCCGTATAGCCCATTCATCAGGTGAAGTGAGAGGGAAGCGCACAGAACACAGAATTTATGGGCAGGGAGACCAGAAGATCATACAAATGGTGTGAGTGAAGTGACGATAAGTCTCTGCAGGTGACCAAGGATGTTAGGTGGTGTGAGTAAAGTGTCCAAAGCTAAATAACCACCAAAGGGATGACCGATAATCCAATTAAATAAGGCAGAGAGATAATTAAAACAAAACAAAAACAAAGTGGTGCTGGAGTTAAACCAAATGACCGAAATAACATGGAATACAAACAGGTCTGGCAGCATCTGTGAAGAAAAGCTAGAGGAAGGGTCACCACACCTGAAAGGTTAACTCTGATTTTTCTTTATAGATGTTGCCAGACCTATTGGGCTCCCCCAACAACCCCTACCATAGCTCCTGATTTACAGCATCCGCTGTTCTTTCAGTTTTTCTTTGACTGGAATATAACAACTTTTTTTGGGGGAGATGGGAGCTCAGCAGGTCTGGTGGCATCTGTGAAGATAAATCAGAGTTAATGCTTCGGATCTGCTGCCCTTTTCTCTGGTTTTTCTTCACAGATACTGCCAGACTTGCTGAGCTTTTCCCGCAGCTTCTGTTTTCATTCCACATTATTCCAGTCATTTGATTTGTCTCCAGCATCACCTTATTTTTAATTTTTTGTAATTATCTCTCTGCCTCATTTAATTGGATTATAGATTATCCATTTGGTCATTATTTAGCTTTTGACACTTTACTCACACCATCTAACATCTGTGGTCACCTGCAGAGACATATTATTCAACACACCACTCGTATGGTCCTTTGATCTCTCTGCCCAAACATTGTGTTCCGTGTGCTTCCCTCTCACCTCACCCGATGAAGGAGGAGTGCTCTTGTGTTGGGGTCACACACACTTGTGTTGGGGTCACACACACAAAAGAAGTTGCATCAAGACACTATTCAAAAGGGTCACAAAACACTGCAGTACACCAGAACTGCAAAAAGAGGAAGAAGAACACCTATACAATATATTAGCCAAAAACGGATATCCCCACAATTTCATCAACAGATGCCTAAGGGAAAGACAACGGAATGAGGACATGCCGCAACCCAAAGGACTAGCCACGCTACCATACATAAAGAGCATTTCCGAACTGACAGCCAGACTACTGCGACCAGTAGGACTAAAAACAGCACACAAACCAACAGCCACTCTCGGACAACAACTCACCAGGACGAAGGACCCGATATCCAGCATGAGCAAAACCAATGTAGTGTACAAACTCCCATGCAACGACTGCACAAAACACTACATAGGACAAACAGGAAGACAGCTAATGATCCGCATCCATGAACACCAACTAGCCACAAAACGACACGACCAGCTATCCTTAGTAGCCACACACTCAGATGACAAGCAACATGAGTTCGACTGGGACAACACTACTTTTATCGGACAAGTCAAACAGAGAACAGCCAGGGAATTCCTAGAGGCATTGCACTCATCCATTGATTCAATCAACAAGCACATCGATCTGGACCCAATATACCGGCCACTGCAACGGACAGCTGGAACTGACAACCGGAAGCGGCAGATACAAATCACTATAAATGCCAGAGGAAAGATCACAGAAGCGCTTCACAGGAGGCTCCCAAGCACTGAGGATGTCACCTAGACAGGGGACGAAACGTCTGCAACACAAATTCCCAGCTCAGCGAACAGAACCACAACAATAATTGTCAATCATTGGAATTGGAAGGCTGTGAGCATTAAAGGAATTGTTCCTCAGCATGATTCATCTTTACAGCATGATGAGACACTTATTCAATTGAATCAAAATTCCAGAAATCTCATAATTGGGTTAATTTGAGAATTAAAATTTATGCATTAACTACAGAAGGGACTGTTAAGATGCAATCTTATCAGCAGCCCAAGAATTCGACAATGGCCAAATAAACATGTAGGCCGAGCAGGAAGACTTATTTTCAAAACAATTTTCTCAACCTGAAAATGTATAATTCCATTTGGAAGTTTACTTTTTCAGTTGTTTCCAACCCACTCGCAAATACATGTGTCTTCCTACAGGAAGCTAAACCTATTTAAAGCAAACGATATAATGCAGAATAAATTCTTACAACCATGTGACCACATCACAAAACTTCGCTTTTCACAAAAATTGAGACTGCTAACTTCCGTGAGTGTTTGCTGTGGTGGAAGATACAGCTTTATCTCATGACAGGCAAAATTTGAACAAAACTTGAAAACAAAAATTAAGGGTTTATCGAGTCATCTGACATCAGAATTGCATAAAATGTCTGCACTCTCAGCTGAGTTTCACACAAATTCAACATTGTAAGTGATACACCAATATCAAAACTTCCAGGCTGATATATTTTTAATCCAAGTAGATATTCTGAATTGATTCCAAGACAAAACATAACTGAGTGCAGTACTTACAGTGTGGAAACAGGCCCCTCGGCCCAACAAGTCCACACTGACCCGCCGAAGCGCAACCCACTCAGACCCATTCCCTTATGTTTATCCCTTCAACTAACACTACGGGCAATTTAGCTTGGCCAATTCACCTAACCTGCACATTTTTGGATTGTGGGAGGAAACCGGAGCACCTGGAGGAAACCCACGCAGACACGGGGAGAATGTGCAAACTTCACACAGTCAGTCGCCTGAGGCGGGAATTGAACCAGAGTCTCTGGCATTGTGAAGCAGCAGTGCTAACCACTGTACCACCGTTCCACCCTATCTCATATATAATCTCATAGTATGTGGTAACTGCACACTTCAATTTCAATACAATACTATCTTCCCCGTGATCTCTCTTGCTTTCAGATTCTTAAAGTTCGAGCAGTTTAAACTATTCCTAATCTCAATATGTAACCAAGCACTTTCTATTCAGCTTCTTGGAATTTCAAGTCATCCCTAAGCAGTCTTCAGTCAAAAATAGACTTATCAAGCAATGTCACTTTGCAAAAATCTCAACTTCAGTAAACCCATAAAACAGGTCAGGTTTAATCCAGTCCACCTGTGGAATGACAGTTGTCTAAATAGATATTGCAACATTTTTCTGGAATATTTAAAGATACTGTATGTACCAAGTGGAACTGCACTTGGGAGACATTGGAATTCCATGTAACTGCAAGTTAAGAAACTGGAAACATAGCAACAGGAAGTTGGAGGAGAGAAATTATAGCAGAAAAGAAAAGACAGGATTGGAGGATTGTGACGTTTTGAGGCAGGGAGACAAATGGATGGCACAGGAAGTGGGGAACAGCACAATAAGTATGGAATGAGGAAACAATTGGCAAGGATAAGGATTACATAGAAGAGTCGGGATGCAGATTACATAAAAGGGATGAACGGAATGAATACGGAATAAAAGGGACAGCATAGGAAGATTGGAACTACAGAGAGTGGGGATTATCAAAGTACTGTTGCAATAGCTAGCCAGCGTTGTAGTCACCTCAAATCAGCTACCGCAAATAGAAAGTAGATAGGCAGGAGGCTAGAAGAACACAGCAAGCCAGGCAGCATCAGAAAGTGGAGAAGTCAATGTTCCAGTATAACCCTTCTTCAGGAATGGAGGTGGGGGTAGAGGGGGCTGCAGATAAAGAGAGTGGGGGTGGGGGAAGAGAAAGAGAAGGGTTGGGTGGGAAGAGGGCCCATCATTTACCTTACCTCACCATCCCACCCCTTCCCCACCCAAACCTGCTTCCCACCCACCCTTTATCTGCAGCGCCCACTACCCCCACCCCCATTCCTGAAGAAGGGTTATATCAGAAATGTTGACTTCTCTCCCTTCTAATGCTGCCTGGCTTGTTGTTTCTTCCAGCCTCCTGCTGGTCTACTTTGGATTTCAGCACCTGCAGTTTTTTTTTGTTTCTAACAGCAGTTAGAAAGACACACTTTGCTTTGTTGCTTTTTGCTATTGAAACCTGGATAAATCCACATCACTCGCTCGTATATACAGACAGTCCCAGGTTTCACAGTCGATTTGTACACAAGTTAGAATATAGTGAATATAAAATATAAAATAGCCACGTGCAAGTACAGGAAATATCGGCATGTTGGATCTTTAAACTTACACCCCTGTGTGAGATCAGGTTCAGAATTATGAACATTTCTAAGTTGAACTTTTAAAAGTCAGGGACCTCTGTCAAAGCTTCCTAAAAGCTGGGAGGACTCCTTATCAAGTCAAGCACGCTAGTTGCATGGGTGTCAGAAATATTTTAAGCCAATAAACGTCAAGCCTCAACAGTGCACCTGTGATTTTCCAAGTTACAATCTGTTCTGCAATTGACTGTTGACCACTTTTTACTTTATTTTCGTCCAGGACTTCACCTTAAATAAAACTGAAGAATTTCCACAAAGCCAACTTTAGTGCCACAACCAAGTTGCAACTGTGGGTTTTAATTCTCCCCAACAGATCCTGACATATGCGCTTGCGAAGACATTCAGTGAAGTGTTACAGTCATTTAATCTTAAACAGAAGGTGAGAAAACCCGCAGGGGAAAGAAAAAAAAACTGAACTGGTTTCTAGCCCATCATGAAAAAATATTTAACTAATGAAACCTTTGGAGACTAATGTTTAAAGCTGTTCAATTTAAATGTGAAACAAAGATAGAACAAGTCTAAGTGTTGAGAAGTTGGATTTTAGGAAGAATGCCCTGAAAGAATTAAATGCTGTGTGAAGGAATTAAATGTTAGAATTGCTTGAAGGACAAGAAGGATAGTTTATCTCCAAAACAAACAGAACAATTCCCAAGTCAACTTTAACAACATAAATTCTCCCAAATTCAGACAAAAAAAGTAAATAGAAAAAGAAGGCATTAAATGAAGAGGGTAGAGATGTTAGAAGAGATTGAGACACAAAGGGGTTCAGGGAATACATTTCCACAGGGAGTAGCCACACAGAAGGTGCACCCACCAATGCTGTGTGAAGGAAGAAGATGATGTACAAGAAACTGGAATCAAAAGAATTACAAGAATGTGGAAACAGGAATTTTAAAACTGGACAAGGATGTATGGTTGGAAAATAAAACATGAAAATATAAAGGTCAAAAAAGGATAGACAATACTGAATGACCGTAAGAGGGCAAATAAAATTAATCATCACAAAGAATAGCAGGATAAGAAAAAGTATCAAGAAGAGTGATGACAAAATACGGACGAGATGCCAAGAGAGGACATGGGAGGATAATATGAAGGGTAACAATGCAACATTCTTTAAATTATTAACTAAAGAAAGGTGAGGTGAGATGCTGGACAATTAGGCAACAATGCTTGCACAATCTCTGCAGGTTTCCCTTAAACATCTAACACCATGCAACCTTTCAAGATCACAAAATTGAAAAACCTTGATGTCAATTTTACTCTCCTTCTTTGGATCAGTGATTTACTTCACAGTAAGACCCAAGAGGTGTTAATTGCCAATTATCAACTACTGGATCACCTCAGGGCTGTGTAATTTGACCTTTGCTTTTCATCCTTTACACAAATGATTGTCAAGACTTCACCTGACGAAGGGGCAGCGCTTTCAAAGCTTGTGATTTCAAATAAACCCGTTGACCTATAATCTGGTGTCGAGATTTCTGACCTTGTTTACCCCAGTCCAACACTGGCAGCTCCATGTGACAGAGCGCAACAACATAATTCTAAAATTTGCTGATGATATAGTACTTGTGGTTCGCATCACAAATAATAAAGTAAACCACAGGAGCACAGAGAAGGTTGTAAAATAGTACAATAACAATTCCTTTCAACTGAACAAATAAAAAGATAGAATAACTAGTTATAGACTTTAGGGAAAAAAAATGACAGTTAATGATACTACTCCTACAAAGATACAAGATGTCAGCACAAAGTAGTGATATGTTGAACTGGGGGGGAACAAGTTACAGGTGTGGTTTTTAAGAGACATACATAATTATGCTACATCACAAAATTAAATCCTGTAGAAAAAAATCCCAATATCATGAAAATTTTCTACACAGGTAGAGGAGAGATAAGGTGTAGAAAGCACGGTTTTGAGTGGGAGATCATGCCTCACAAACTTGTTAGAGTTCTTTTGATGAAGTGACCAAGAAGGTTGACAAAGGCAGGGCCGTAGACATAGTCTATATGGATTTCAGTAAGATGTTGGATAAGGTTCCACATGGTAGGCTGCTCTGGAAGGTTAGATCGCAGAACATCCAGGGTGAGCTGACAAACTGGTTAAGCAATTGGTAAGGATGGAGGAGGGTAATAGTGGAAGGATGCTTGTTAGATTGGAAGCCTGTGACTAATGGGAGTGTGTCAGGGGTCGGTGCTGGGGCCCATTATTATTCATTATCCATATCAATGATTTGAATGAGAATGCTCAAGGCACAATTAGCAAGTTTGCAGATGACATTAAAATAGGCAGTATTTTAGACAGTGAGGAAGGTTATCAAAAATTGCAGCAGGACCTCGATCAGCTGGGGAAGTGGGCCAAGAAATGGCAAAGGGAGTTGGAGACAGGAATGGTTGTTACATCTTCCAGGGTTTAGTTGTTTCAGTAAGAATAGGGAAGGTGGCAAAAGAGGGGTAGGTGTGGCATTATTAATCAAGGCTGCTAGTACAGTGGCAGAAAGGATATTTGAGGACACATCTACTGAGGCAGTATGGGCTAAGGTTAGAAACAGGAAAGGAGAGCTCACCTTGTTGGGAATTTTCTATAGGCCTCCGAATAGTTCTAGAGATGTAGAGGAAAGGATAGCAAAGATGATTCTGGATAGGAGCGATAGTGACGGGGTAGTTATGGGGGACATAATCTTTCCAAATATTGACTGGAAATACTATAGTTCGAGTACTTTAGATGGGTCAGTTTTGGTCCAATGTGGAGTTTGGAGGGTTTCCTGACACAATATGTAGACAGGCCAACAAGAGGGAGAGGCCACATTGCATTTGATATTGGGTAATGAACCAGGCGAGGTGTTAGATTTGGAGGTAGGTGAGCACTTTGGTGACAGTGACCACAATTCGGTTATGTTTACTTTAGGGATGGGAAGGGATAAGTATGTAGTGCAGGGCGAGAGTTATATATAGCTGGGGAAAAGGCAATTATGATACGATTAGGCAAGATTTAGGATGCATAGGATGGACACGATTGAAAAGTGGAACTTATTCAAGGAACAGCTACTACATGTCTTTGATATGTATGTACCTGTCAGGCAGGGAGGAAGTAGTCAAGTGAGGGAGCGGTGATTTACTAAAGAAGTTGAATCGCATAGCAAGAGGAAGGTGGTGGCTTATGTAAGGATGAAAGAAGACAGAGGGTGGTGATTGATGGGAGATGTTCATCAAGGAGCTCAGTTACTCGTGGCATACTGCAAAGATCTGTTTTGGGTCCACTGCTGTTATTAATTGTTATAAATGACTTGGATGAGGGTGTAGATGTTTGGGTTAGTATATTTGCAGATGACACTAAAGGTGATGGAGTTGTGGATAGTGCCAAAGGGTGTTGCAGGTTACAGAGGAACATAGATAAGCTGCAGAGCTGGGCTGAGAGGTGACAAATGGAGTTTAATGTGGAAAAGTGTGAGGTGATTCACTTTGGAAGGAGCAACAGGAACACAGACTATTGGGTTAATGCTAAGAGTCTTGGTAGTGTAGATAAGCAGTGAGATCTCAGTGTCCATGTGCATAGATCCCTGAAAGTTGCTACCCAGGTTGATAGGGTTGTTAAGGCAGCATATGGTTTATGGCTTTTATAGGTGGAGGGATTGAGTTTTGGTGCCATGAGGTCATGTTACAGCTGTACAAAATTCTGGTTTGGTTACACTTGGGAGTATTGCATGCAGTTCTGGTCACCACATCACAGGAAGAAAGTGGAAGCTTTGGAAGGGTTCAGAGGAGATTTACTAGGAAGTTGCCTGGTGTGGAGGGAAGATCTTATGAAGAGAGGTGGAGGGACTTGAGGCTGTTTTCATTAGAGAGAAGAAAGTTGAAAGGTGACTTAATTGAGACATATAAGATAATCAGAGGGTTAGATAGGGTGGACAGTGAGAAACATTTTCCTTGGATGGTGATGGCCAGCACAAGGGAGCATGGCTTTAAATTGAAGAGTTATAGATATATGACAGATTTCTTTACTCAAAGTAGTAGGAGAGAGGAATGCCCTGCCTGCAACAGTAGTAGACTCGCCAACTTTAAGGGCATTCAAATGGTCATTGAATAAACAGTTGGATGAAAATGGAATAGTTTAGGTTGGATGGGTTTTAGATTGGATTCACAGGTCGGCACAGCATCAAGGGCCAATAGACCTGTAGCACAGTAATGTTCTAAGAGTTTGACATAGATAAGTGCGAGGTCTTGCATTTTGGAAAGACAAATCAAGGTAGGAGTTTCATACTGAACGGTAGGGCCTTACGGCGTGTTGTGGAACAGAGGGATTTTAGAGTTCAGGTTCACAGTTCTCTGAAAGTGGAGTCACAGGTAAATAGGGCAGTAAAGACAGCTTATGGCAGACTGGCCTTCATCAGTCAGGGCACTGAGTACAAAAGTAGGAAAGTTATGTTGTAATTATATAGGACACTGGTGAGGCCATACTTGGGAGTATTGTGTTCAGTTTTGATCATCTTGCTATAGGAAGGATGTTATTAAACTGGAGAATACAGAAGAAATTTACAAGGATGTTGCCTGGATTCAATGGTCTGAGTTATAGAGAGGTTGGACAAGCTAGGACATTTTTCTTTAGAGCGTTGGAGACTCAGGGGGACCTTACAGAAGTGTATAAGATCATGAATGGTGAATGTACTCAGTCTTTTCCCAGGGCTGGGGTATCAAGGACGAGAGGGCATCAGTTTAAGGTGAAAGGGGAAAAAATAAATGGGAACCTGAGGGGGCAACTGTTTTATACAGAGGGTGATATGCATGCGGAATGAGCTGTCAGAGGAAGTGGTTGAGGCGGATACATTAACAACATTTAAAAGTCAAAAAGGCATTTGGACAAATAAATAGATAGGAAAGGATTAGAAGGATATGGGTCAAGTTCAGGGAAATGGAGTTGGCATAGACAGATATGTTGGTTGGCACGGACCACTTTGGGCCAAATGACCAGTCTGCGTGTTGTAGGACTCCATGATTCTGTGAGAGAGCTTAATTCATTTTGGTTGTCTTGCTTGGTATTGCAGTCTTGAGAGAGAGAGGGCACAGAGATGAGTGAACTAAACCGGATGGGTGTTATTTGATAGCAGGTGTTTCTTGAAGAACTCTGCTCTCAAGGAAGTTTGATTAAAGTAGAGAGTGTCACAAACAATGAGAATCACCCTTGTCTCAATATTACTGTTGGATTTGTTTCGGGAAGAGATTGCAATCCTTTAGCTGCAGGACAAATTAATTCGAGAACTGTTTATGCCCTTCTCAACAAAAATTTTTAATGCATTGAAATAGCTTATAATAAATTTTAATTAAAAGCGCACCTCTGCAATAGATTAATTTTCATCAGTCACTGATATGCAATTTTCTTAAAAAATGAGCAAGCGATAGAGTCTGAGATATACAGCATGGAAACAGACCCTTCAGTCCAATTTGTCCATGCTGACCAGACACCCTAAGTTAACCTAGTCCAATTTGCCAGCATTTGGCCTATATCCCTCCAAACTCTTGCTATTTATGTACCCATCCAGATGCCTTGTAAATGTTGTAATTGTACCAGCTGCCACCACTTCCTCTGGCAGCTCATTCCATACACAAACCACCCTCTGTGAGAAAAAAAATTACCTGTTAGGTCCCTTTTAAGTCTTTCCACTCTCACCTTAAACATATATCCTCTAATTTTGGACTCCAAACCCCAGGAAAAAAGACCTTGTCTATTTACTCTATCCATGACCCTCATGATTTTATAAACCTCAATAAGGTCACCCCTTAGCCTCCGACACTCCAGAGAAAATAGCCCCAGCCTATTCAGTCTTTCCCTGTAGCTCAAATCCTCCAACCCTGCCAACATCCTTGCATATCTTTTCTGAACCCTTTCAAGTTTCACATCGTTCCGAGATGAGGGTGACCAGAATTCCACAATTCCAATCGCAGTATTCCAATAATAGCCTAACCAATGTCCTCTATAGCCATAACATGACCTCAATGCACTGACCAAAAAAGGCAAGCATAGCAAATGCCTTCTTTACTATCATCTACCTGGGACTTCACTTTCAAG
Organism: Chiloscyllium plagiosum; assembly: GCF_037043375.1. NCBI lineage: Eukaryota > Metazoa > Chordata > Chondrichthyes > Orectolobiformes > Hemiscylliidae > Chiloscyllium > Chiloscyllium plagiosum. Next base: position 46,681,148 of record NW_028270162.1, on the reverse strand, counting down.
GAACTATGAACCTGTACTCCAAGGTCTCTTTGTTCAGCAACCTTCCCCAGGACCTTAGCATTAAGAGTATAGGTCCTGCCTCGATTTGTCTTTCCAAAGTGCATCCACAATGAATTCCAAATCAGGAATAAAGTGAAATTTAAGAATAGATGAAAGAATGGTGCTTGAGGATTACTTGTGCTTATTTTAAAATCACTAGATTTTAAGGAAAGCACCCAGTGTAAATATAACAACAGCAAGAAATGAAACAAGAGTCAGCCATATGGTCCAATGAGCCTTCTCCATCCTTCAATAAGATCATGCATTTCGTTGACCTCAATTTCACTATCCTACCAATCTCCATATCCTTGAATTCCCTAAAGAGCCCAAAGCACTACTGATGGGTGTCTTGGATCTACTCAATGATCGAATATCCAGTGACCTCTAGGATAGAGAATTCCAACAGTGACAACCTTCTGACTGAAAGAGTGTTTCCTCATCCTAACTCCAAGTGGTCAACCCCTTGTCTTTAAGCTTTGTTGCCACTGACTCCAACCAGAGGAAGTAGCTTGTCAGCACCTACGCCATAACCCCCTCAGAATCTTATATTTTCATTAAACTCACATCTCATTCATTTAAATTTCAGTGCAGTCCATTTTAAGTCTTTTGCTAGATGAATGCCATTTAGTTCAAGGACTCAATGTCGAAAAGTGGGGCACTGGAAAAAAACAGCAGGTCAGGCAGCATCAGAGGAGCAAGACAATCGATGCTTCGGGCATAGGTCCTTCATCAGAGAGGTGCGTGTGCATGTGCATGCTCATTTTTGAGAGATAAAATAGGAGAATGGGGGTGGGACTGGGGGGAAAGTAGCTGGGAAGGCGATAGTTAGATATAGGTTGCGGGGGCGGGGGGGGGCTGATGGTGATAGGTCAGAGGTGAGGGTAGACTGGAAGGGAGGCGGACAGGTAGGGCAGGTTAAGAGGGCAGTGCAGAGTTGGAGGTTTGGAGCTGGGATGAGGTAGGGGAGGAGAAGTGAGGAAACTGGTGAAATCAATGTTGATGCCATGTGGCTGGAGGGTCCCAAGGTGGAAGATGAGACGTTCTTCCTACAGGCATCGGCTGGGTTGGATTTAACTGAAGAGGCAGCCCAGGACTTGACCTGCTGTGCTTTTCCAGTGCCACACTTTTCAACTTTGATCTCCAGCATCTGCAGTCCTCACTTTCTTCTGTCAAGGAATCAATCGAGTGAATCTGCATTGGTCTCCCTCTAAAACAAAGTCTACCGTTCAAAAGGGACAGACTAAAACCATAAACAGCATTACAAATGTGATTTCACCAAATCTGGACACAATTTCAGCAAGCCTGCCCTACACTTGTAATCCAGTTCACAAACAATAAAGGCCACTGTAGCATTTGTTTTCTGAATTGCATGCTGTACCCGCATATTAACTCCTCTGTTGAGAACAAGAATGTCAATTCCTCTCCATACCATAGTTTTTCACTATTTAATATTGTTCTGCTTTTCTAGTTCTCTTACTAGTGAATAATCTCACATTATCCTCCAGATTAAGCCCTTGTAGGAAGTGCAGTCCCAGCATGGCTAAGCACTTTAAAAACTGCATTGCTTACCTTTTAACTTTGTTCTTAAGGTTTTGCACCCAAGGTGGTGCCATGTCACAGGACATAAAAGAACTTTTCACTGTACTCCTTTTGTACTTGAGTACATGTGACAATAAAAGTCTAAATCTAAATGTCACCTTCTTGCCAACTCACTTTATCTATCCCCTTTTCCAGATTCCATATTGTACTTTCCCACCCAAGCTTTATACAGCCAACAAATATGGATTTGTTACATAAAGACTGAAAGACCTGCAGATGATGTAAATCAGAACAAAAAAAACTCAGAGTTAATGTCTTGAGTATGGTGACCTTTCCAAGAAAGTTCTAGGAACGGTCCTGGATCCGAAATGTTAACTCTGATTTCTCTTCATAGATGCTACCAGACTTTTGAGCTTTTCCAGCAATTTCTGTTGTTGTGGATTTATCATGTGGTCATCTCATCCAAGTCATTAAAATATATCGTAAAGAGCTGGGATGCCAGCACTGATTCCATGGCACTGAACTAGTAATAGTCTGAATATGACCCATTCATTTCGACTCTTTTTGCACCATCTGAGTGAATCTGCTACCTCGCCCTTCCGTCTTCCCCAATAAATTGCTGTCAAGACCAGGGTTTATTGCTGGCCTATAAGGCACTATATTGAACGCCTATTGAAAATCCAAACATACTATGTGTTGGCCCTAGAACCAAAAGGCATGACAACTTTTAGCCTCATTAAATTTTCTCCAATAAAACTTTACTAAAATCACACTGACGAGACCTTTGAATCCTTTTCAACTCCAGTTTTTGCCTCTTTTACCAAGAAGACTATGCATAAAGTATCTGTTCAAAGATTGTGCCATTTCCTTAAAACCCATTTCAGCTTCTGATGGAACCACATTTACTTTCATGATTCTGTTTCTTATAACAAACTTGTAGAAGCCCCTCCAATGCGTTTCAACATTTCACGTCAGTTTACTTTCATATTCCATTTGCTTCTTAGTTTCTGGTATCCTCTCAATTCATAAGCTTCTCCGGTCCTTGGTAATATCATATGCCTTAGCTTTTAATTTAATTATACATTAAATCTCAGTTTGCCAAGGACAGATCACTTTTCCCATCAAGTTATTACCTTCAATGGAATACATATAATCTCTTGCTTGGAAGCAAGTACATAAGAACGGGAGATACAGGAGGAGAATTAGGCAATTTGGCCTGTCGGGTCTGCTTTGTCACTCAATCATGGCTGATTTGTTTCTCAACCCCCATTCTCCTTCATTCTCTCCATAACCCTGGATTTCCTTACCAATCAAGGACCTGTCTCTGTCTTAAATACACTCAATGACTTGGCCTCCAAAACCCTCTGTGGCAATGTGTTCCACTGATTAACTACCCTCTGGATGGTGTCTTCCACTGTGAAAACCAATCAAAGTAACTATTCCGTTTCTCCGTCATTTCATGTCCCAATTACGACTTCTCCAGCTTCATTTTCCGTGTCCAATGTCAACTCTTGCCACTCTCTTACCTTTTAGGAATATTAAAAAGGTCTCTTACAATCATCTTTCATATAACTACCTCGTTTACACATATTTAATTCACCCCCCCCAACCCCACCCACTAACATTGCTTTTTAAATTATTCTCTGGTGGTTTTTAAAGGTTTCCAGTCCACTGCCTTCCCCCCCACCTTCACCACATTGTATGCTTTTTCTTTTGCTTTTCTGCTGCCCCGCACTCCTTGGTCAGCCATGGTTGCCTTACCCTCTCCTTAGCATGCTGCTTCTTCCTTGGGGTGCATTTCTGCTATGCTTCCTGAATGATCCCCAGAAATCCATGCCATTGCTGCTCCATGTTTCCTCCTAGGCTCCCTTTCCAATCAATTCTGGCCAGTTTCTCCCATATCTTTGTCAATGCCTTTACTCAACTGTAATACCATTACATCTGATTTCATTTTCTTCCTCTCAAACTTCAGGGTGAATTCTAGCATTTTCTGGATTCTGCCTCCGAGAGGCGCCTTCATCTTAGCTCCCCAATCAAGTCTGCCTCATTACACACACACTTCAAAACTTCCTGTTACCCTGGTGGAATCAACCACAAGCTGCTCCATAAAACCATCTTGTAGATATCCCACAATCCCTTTTCTTGAGATTCACTACCAAACTGATTTTTCCAGTCCACCTGCATATTGAAGTCCCCCATGATTATTGTGACAGTGTCTTTCTGACATTTTTTCTATCTCCTAATTTAATTTTCTTCCCCACATCCTGACCACTGTCAGAGACCTGAACACAACTCCTATCAGGTTTAATTCTATTTCCCCCTTTACAGTTCCCCAACACTACCAAAACAGATTCTACACGTTCCAACTTTTGCTTCTTCCTATCAATTTAATTTCATTTCTTAACAAACAAGGTAACCTCACCCCCCTGCCAGCCCTTTAGATAGGGAAAGTATTCTGGATATTCAGTCCACAGCCCTGATCTCCTTGCAGTCATGTCTCTGACACCCAAAAGATCGTACTTGCCAATTTCAATCTGCTCCACCAGTTTATTTACCTTATTTACTATCCAGTACACTAATTACAGCACTCTCAGCTCCGCATTGACTGCCCCAAGCCCAACTTCACCACCCCCAACACCATTCCCTCATAGCTGCCCCTTACCTGCTCTGCCTGAAGCTAGATTCCTGACTTTTCATACTCTGTTTTATTAATTGTTCTGGAAATTTTAATAACCTCTGCTGAGTCCTTCGCACTTTTAACCTTTTCCTTAATTTTCCATGTAACTGAATCACACAGCTCGAGTGCAACTAGCAACTTTGTTCCAAGTTTCTTTTGCATTATATGCGCTTTTAGAAATTTACTAATTTATTTTTAATGGTGTTCAACAAGGCAGGTTAAACGCTCAATATCAAACAGGATAGCAAAAATAGTTGGGCAATGGCGTAAATCAAAAGAGACAAGGAAACCTTTTTTGTTAAACAGGCAGAATATAGTAGAGTCATTCTGCATTCCAGATCCCATAAACTCATGAACTGCAGAACAAACTTTGCCACAGCTAGTATAAACATGAATTCTGCCAATTAGCCTGCAGCTATAACTGCTTAAACAAGACCTACATGAGAGATAGTTCCTTACATGCATTTATAATTACGTTTGGTTGCAGGGACTTTTCTATAAGCCACTTTTTAAATTCATGGATGGACAATTCATTTCAAGTTGGATCCCTATACTTAGACTTGGAAGACAAGCAAAAGACAAATGACAGCTTTCTTTTGCTGCACTTGTCTCAAAGTTGTTAACCGTGGACTATAATGTTTAATACTACCCACAATTGTAAGATCTCAATTGAAAGTATATCCCTGTCAGGGTGAAAGGGAAGGCTGGTAGGTGTAGGGACTGCTGGATGACTAAAGAAATTGAGGGTTTGGTTAAGAAAAAGAAGGAAGCATATGTCAAGTATAGACAGGATAGATTGAGTGAATCCTTAGAAGAGTATAAAGGCAATAGAAGTATACTTAAGAGGGGAATCAGGAGGTAAAAAGGGGACATGAGATAGCTTTGGCAAATAGAATTAAGGAGAATCCAAAAGGTTTTTACAAATATATTAAGGACAAAAGGGTAACTAGGGAGAGAATAGGGCCCTCAAAGATCAGCAAGGTGGCCTTTGTGTGGAGCCATAGAAAATGGGGGAGATACTAAATGAATATTTTGCATCAGTATTTACTGTGGAAAAGGATATGGAAGATATACACTGTGGGGAAATAGATGGTGACATCTTGCAAAATGTCCAGATTACAAAGGAGGAAGTGCTGGATGTCTTGAAATGGTTAAAGGTGGATAAATCCCCAGGACTTGATCAGGTATACCAGAGAACTCTGTGGGAAGCGAGAGAAGTGATTGCTGGGCCTCTTGCTGAGATTTTTGTATCATTGATAATCACAGGTGAGGTGTCAGAAGACTGGAGATTGGCAAACGTGGTGCCACTGTTTAAAAAGGGTGGTAAAGACAAGCCAGGGAACTATAGACCGGCGAGCCTGACCTCAGTGGTGGGCAAGTTGTTGGAAGGAATCCTGAGGGACAGGTTGTACATGTATTTGGAAAGGCAAGGATTGATTAGGGATAGTCAACATGGCTTTGTGCGTGGGAAATCATGTCTCAAACTTGATTGAGTTTTTTGAAGAAGTGACAAAGAAGATTGATGAGGGCAGAGCAGTAGATGGGATCTATCTGGACTTCAGTAAGGTGTTCGACAAGGTTCCCCATGGGAGACTGATTAGCAAGGTTAGATCACATGGAATACAGGGAGAACTAGCCATTTGGATACAGAACTGGCTCAAAGGTAGAAGACAGAGGGTGGTGATGGAGGGTTTTTTTTTCCCAGTCTGGAGGCCTGTGACCAGTGTAGTGCCACAAGGATCAGTGCTGGGTCCACTACTTTTTGTCATTTACATAACTTTCAAAAGTTGATAGGGGCAGATGTTTGTAGGTAAAGGGATGGCTGGAAAATGGGAAGCCTTCAGAAATGAGATAATGAGAATCCAGAGACAGTATATTCCTGTTATGGTTAACAGAAAGGCTGGTAGGTATAGGGAATACTGGATGACTAAAGAAATTGAGGGTTTGGTTAAGAAAAAGAAGGAAGTATATGTCAGGTATAGACAGAATAGATTGAGTGAATCCTTAGAAGAGTATAAGGGCAGTAGGTGTATACTTGAGAGAGAAATCAGGGCAGTAAAAAGGGGACAGCTTTGGCAAATGGAGTTAAGGAGAATCCAAAGGGTTTTTACAAATATACTAAGGACAAAAGGGTAACTAGGGACAGACTAGGGCTCCTCAAAGATCAGCAAGGCAGCCTTTGTGTGGAGCCACAGGAAGTGGGGGAGATACTAAACAAGTATTTTACATCAGTGGTCACTGTGGAAAAAGACATGGAAGATATAGAATAGAGGGAAATAGTTGGTGACATCTTGAAAAATGCCCATATTACACAGGAGGAAGAGCTGGATATCTTGAAACACACAAAAGTGGATAAATCCCCAGGATCTGATCAGGTGCACCCTGGAACTCGGCAGGAAGTTGGGAAGGGATTGCTGGGCCCCTTGTAGTGATACCTGTATCATCACCAGTCATAGGCGAGGTGCCTGAAGACTGGAGGTTGGCAAACATGGTGCCACTATTTAAGAAACATTGTAAGGACAAGCCAGTGTTGGGCAAGTTGTTGGAGGGAATCCAGAGGGACAGGATGTACATGTATTTGGAAAGGCAAGGACTGATTAGGGATAATCAACGTGGCTTTGTGCATGAGAAACCATGTCTCACTAACTTGATTGGGTTTTCTGAAAAAAAAACAAAGAGGATTGATGAGGACAGAGAGGTGGACTTGATTTATATGGACTTCAGTAAGACGTTTGACAAGGTTCCCCTTGGGAGACTGGTTAGCAAGGTTAGATCTCATAGAATACAGGGAGAACTAGCCACAAGGATCGGTGCTGGGTCCACTACTTTTCATCATTTACTTAAATTATTTGGATGTGAGCATAAGAGGTATAGTTAGCAAGTTTGCTGATGACCAAAACTGGAGGAGGTCACCTCAGATTACAATGGGATCTTGACCAGATGGGCCAATGGGCTGAGAAGTGGCAGATGGAGTTTAATTTAGATAAATGTGAGGTGCTGCATTTTGGGAAAGCAAATCTTAGCAGGACTTATACACTTAATGGTAAGGTCCTAGGGAGTGTTGCTGAACAAAGAGACCTTGGAGTGCAGGTTCACAGCACCTTGAAAGTAGAGTCTCGGGTAGATACAATAGTGAAGGAGGCATTTGATATACTTTCCTTTATTGGTCAGAGTATTGAATACAGGAGTTGGGAGGTCATGTTGCAGCTGTACAGGAATCGGTTAGGCCACTATTGGAATATTGCGTGCAATTCTCGTCTCCTTCCTATCAGAAAGATGCTGTGAAACTTGAAAGGCTCAGAAAAGATTTACAAGGATGTTGCCAGGGTTGGGGGATTTGAGCTATAAGGAAAGGTTGAATAGGGTGGGGCTGTTTTTCCTGGAGGCAGAGGGGTGACCTTATAGATATTTATAAAATCATGAGGGGCATGGATAGGATATATAGACAAAGTCTCTTCCCTGGGTGGGGGAGTACAGAACTAGAGGGCAAAGGTTTAGGGTGAGAGGGGAAAAGTATAAAAGAGACCTAAGGGACGGTTTCATGCAGAAGGTGATACATGTATGGAATGAGCTGCCAGAGGAAGTGGCGGTGGCTGGTACAATTGCAACATTTAAAAGGCATCTGGATGGGTTTATGAATAGGAAAGGTTTGGAGGGATATGGGCCGGGTGCTGGCAGGTGGGACTAGATTGGGTTGGGATATCTGGTTGGCATGGACAGGTTGGACCGAAGGGTCTGTTTTCGTGCTGTACATCTCTATAACTGTATAACGAAGACATTGAGTTTTAAAATACTCTGCTAGAAATCTGACCAAACCAGCCAAGCTTCACAGCGAATTACAAACTGCTAGAAATCATTGTTAAGGAATGGATTTGCATTAAACTGGTTATAACTGGCAATAAGCAACAGACACCAGAACTGCAGGAACAGCCAGAAACAAAAGAAAATCTATAGAAACCTATTATTATGCTAAATAAAAGGACACTGATGACTCCCCTACTTACTCAAAGGCATCTTGATAGTTCTGACAATAGAAGACCAAAACTCAAAAATAAATTACCATGAATGCTGGAAATCTGAAATAAAACACAGAGTGCTGGAAAACTCAGCAGGTCTGGCAGCATCTGTAGATTGAGAGTGTGTTCATGGATTAACAGCATGTCTCACTGTGTGCCAATAGGTAGCTATCACATGATCAAAACTCCTCCTCATGAAACCACTGATTATAAACTTGTTTATTATTGAAGGGAATAACATTAGGTGGTGTGCAGAATGTCACAACAGGATCACTTCCTCAGCAATCTTTTTTAATCTCCGATCCATCCTATCTCTGCTAGAAGTTGGAATACTTCAAAGGTAGAAAATTTAAAAATAAAAAAGGAACTTCATCCATGGTAGCACCAACTCTGAAAAAGATTGCACTTGACGAACAACTCCAGAAGAACAGCCAGCCTAAAATCGTCACAACAACTGGACTTCAAGACCACTATTTTGGAATTCTAATTTATGTAGTTTATGGACTTTAACTTTTTTCCCCAATTCCACCTTCCAATTCGTTCTGTTCACTTGCATGCTACTGTACTTCTACGAGTCACAGGAGGTGTTTCACCTTTTGATAGATTTAAAGTTTTAACTGTGTGATTATAATGGAATTTTTTGTGCTAAAGTCAAGAGATCAAGCTAACTTGTTTTTTCATGGCTTCACATATGAAGTACATAGTGACTGAGAAATTAATTACATCTTAAAAATTCCATTATAATCAACTTCAAGAGTGAAAGAAAACAATTTATTAATTCCTCATTTATTGGATAATCATCAGATATGAGGAAAAATCTTCTGTTTTCCACTTGGAATTCTCATTTCCAAATCCAGGGATTTTTAAAAATTAATACATTTTCCATGATCCTCTTCCATCTTCCCTCTATGGCTTCCCCTTTCGCTCTTGCTTTTTTTAAAAAATGGAAATGTAGTCCTCTCCTACCCCTCTCCAATCCACATGTTAACCCACTCATCAGACAAGGGTCACTGCCTACCTGACCCTAACTAATTTGTGCTCATTTAAGAGCTTTCACTGAAGGAGCTTTCACTGATTTTTGAGGAGAATTACCTTGCTAAAGTTCTCGTACCTGGTTTTAATTCTAAGAGTCTGTACTCAATGGTCAAATGTAAGCTGTAACATTCCAAAAGACATCTTGAAAATAACGTTATCAAATTCTCTATTCCCTAATTAATCTCAACAGTAAGATTTTAAAATACAATTAACAAGTTAATTTCACTACATTAATTAAAATTTTGTGATGAGTATGAAAATCAAGTAATCTATGGGTTGGAATATAGTGCACACTGTTATAACACGCATAAACAACTTTTAATCCAATGCACTGCTTTATTATAGCAATCCATACCTCAATTTGTACTGTGCCTGAAATCTAAACTCAATACTACAAGAATCTATGTATTAAGCATCTTCATCTATGCAACTAGCACAAAGTCCACTGAATGACTTTTTTTAAAAAAAAGTATTTAGGGATTGGTTCCCAACCATCAGAAAATTAGCCAGTATTGTAATACATTATGCACTTTCCAAATAACTGAACTGTCATCTACCAAAATTATAGTTATGATTGGGATGTACTAAAAAGGATACCAACGTTAAACACAATCGCAACAATACACTTATGATATGCTCCACAAGGTTCTGTACATGACCAGCAATGACGAAATAAAATGAGATTATGCTCGAGTCTTGTTTTCTACTTACTATTGTTGGCATTGTTTGCATTGAAAGTACCAGATGAAGCATTCACATCTTTATCTTTATCCTGGTTTTCAAAATCCATATTCAGAGACCTTTTAGATGGGGTGGGGTGGGGTGGAGAGAAATGAAAAATTTGTTAGATTACACTGTTCAAACAAACAGTTGTCACATTTTATCTGGGAAAAACACATCAATTAAGGTCCACTGTTCCACAAAGTCATCACAAAATGCCAAAGTGTATAAAATAAGAATGAAATCACAAAATCTGACTGATTAACTTCAAGATAAAAGTAATTCACACCAGGTATTGTCAGTGACAAAAATGTAACTACTAACAGAGGCAAAGCAAGGATTTCTAGTCTATTACTATGCAATTTAAACTATACCCCTTCAAAAACTTCAAACGTGTGAACACTCAAATCATAATTAAGACAGACAAAAGACAAATGGTTTAACACAGACACTATGATTGGAGACAAAAAAAAGGACAGGTAAACAAAAGTCCAAAGATCAGAAGTCCAGACCACAAAATGGAAAGTTATTTTCTCACAGTAGTTTTGATTTTGATAAAAATGGCATACTGTTATCTAACAGGTGCCCAGTTGCTCTTTGACGCAATGGGTGATCAGATGGGCCGATGTCTTTTGTTAGAATATTTTCTTTGTATTGTCTTTTCCTGAAGGATGGGCAGCGGTGCGGGCGGGGGGGGGGGGGGGGGGGAGCAGTCAGAGACAAAGCTGAATGGTTTCCGATTGTGGGCTCTGGAAATTTTACTCTGTTACGGTTGTGGCACATACAGCCTATTAACACCCTGCAACCCACCCTACAACCGGTCATCCAGCAGAATCGCCTCAACACATTCTTGGTACAGTTCGGTCTCAAATTCTCCATCTCAACACTTCAGAAAGCATAATTGTATCATAACTCAAAAAATATGCAGTACTTGGTTTTCAAGCTGCAAATTCTCCTGCTATTCCAGTTGTAGCAATCCAATTTCCATTATAGTCCCAAACAAAAAATACGATTTCTTACACAGTACAAATCTGTGGCCTAAACCTACATGATATAGTAGCATATGTTCTGTGAGAGAAGTAAAAATTTAAACTTTTATATCTTAAAAGCATAACCTGCTGAAAATCTTTCCAAGGTTTGTGGAAACGTAAGTATGATAATAGCATTAAGCTCCACCACTGCCATTCTGTGCTTACTTTTTTAGAATATATAAAAATATACACCAATACAGAATGTTACTCTTAGAAATAGAGATTTTGTTATAGTGCTTGCAACCCTGGAGTTCTGTTCACACACCAATGAAAGCCTTTTTATCATGTCCTTCTAACAGTTGAGAAGTTGGACTCTAGACAAGCCCATCCCATTAAATACACTGCATTGCATGACTTTGGGCTTTGCTTTCTCAAAAACAGGTTGGTGGACAACACTCGCTAAGCTGTGTGAAGCAATTCCAACGTTCCACATGTGCTGATTGTGGCACAGGCCTCAGTTTCAGGAGGTCACTCAGAGGCCTCCAATGAGAAAATTAAAGGAAGACTGGGGGTGGATTTGTGTGGCAACATGGCATCTTATTCCAATATTTACCTGCTACATGCCAGAGCACCTTTCCTTCAGCATTATTATACATAATACAGGGTCTGAGGTTTCCTATCTCTTCCATCCTCCGAGTTAAGAGTCAAGTCACATTGCTGTGGCATCTCATCTAAGCAAGACTAGGTAAGGATGGCAGATTTACTTCCTAAAGTACATTAGTTATGATAATTGTCAGTGTCACATGGTCACCATTAAGCTAGCCTTTAATTTCAGATTTTTATTGAATTCAACTTTCACTGCTGATTCAAACCTATGTATTCAGAGTACTTAGTCTCAGGGTCCTCCCATTACTAGTCCAGTCATATGACCACATTCCCCAAAAAATTATATTATATCAAATTACATTCAGGAGATTCTGTGAAATGAAGGATTGAAATTTACTTAGTTGTGATTTCCACAAATTAACTTAATGTTAACTTTGTCAGACAGCAATTTAAGCTCAGGAATCTGCCATGATCTGTTTAGAGTTGCGTTATTTTGTGCACGAGCTAGTCATGAAGTGCACCCAATGAGCACTGATAGTATACTAGAACTAGGAATTAACCTAGTCCAAAACCCTCTCCCATGTTACACACAGGCAAGAAATTAGATTAGAATGCATTGTGGTAATACACAACAATATCAATGATGCTGTGAAACTAACCATTTGTACGCATGGTGGTGATGTAAAATATTGATTGCATAATTAATTCCTGCAAACACCACCACCACCCACCACCCCCAAACCATACTGACTCTCTCGACTCGTGTAGCTCAAACTACAGAACTATTAAAAAAAAAGGCCAAAAAACACTTTTCTATTTACAGAAGTCTTGTTCAAAGCACCATCCAAAATCACTTCTTTTCAACTACGACCTTCACATCTCAGCTAGATTAGATTACTTACAGTGTGGAAACAGGCCCTTCGGCCCAACAAGTTCACACTGACCCGCCAAAGCGCAACCCACCCATACCCCTACATTTACCCCTTACCTATCACTACAGGCAATTTAGCATGGCCAATTCACCTGACCTGCACATCTTTGGACTGTGGGAGGAAACCGGAGCACCCGGAGGAAACCCACGCAGACACGGGGAGAATGTGCAAACTCCACACAGTCAGTCACCTGAGGCGGGAATTGAACCCGGGTCTCCGGCACTGTGAGGCAGCAGTGCTAACCACTGTGCCACCCCTACCAGCCACCTACAGCATCTCAAGTAGATAGGCTGGGGGCTAGAAGATCACAGCAAGCCAGGTGGCATCAGGAGGTGGAGAAGTCGACATGTAGGGTGCGATCCTTCTTCAGGACTGGGGATGAGTGTAGGGGGAGCTGCAGATAAATGAGGTGGCGGGGACAGGGTGGTGAAGTGGGGACAGGTGAAACCTACAGGATCTCTGCATTACTGTACAGCAGACAATTCAAGGTCATACCAAACACATTGTAAATGGTGATGCTTTGTCACATTCATAAACAAGGCTAGTTGGTTGTTATGCAATAGTATGGCTTTCCGGTTTCAGAGTCTGCCACAGACACTGACGTATATCCAGTCTATCAGGACAGTAATTTTGATGAATAAATTCAGGCAGAAGTTTATCACTATTTGATTCATTCATGGGATGGCAGCATTGTTGGCAAGGCCAGCATTTGTTGCTTATCCCAAATTATCCTAGAACATGGTGGTGAATCCTCTTTTTGATCACTTGCAGTCTACATTGGCGAGCTACAACTATTAGTGTTGTTAGAAAGTGTATTCCAGGACACTGATTAAGCAGCAGCGAAGGAATGACACATCATTTAAATTTCAAGCTTCCAGCTGCCTCCCATTTCAACACACCACTGTGTTCCCTGCCAACATTTATGTCTCAAGCCTACTGGAGTGCTCCAGCAATGCTCAACACAAGCTGGAAGAAAAGCGTCTCATTTTCCGCTTGGGGATCCTGCAGTCTTCAGACTCAATATCGAATTCAAAGATTTTAGGGCCTGAGCACTTCCTTCCAAGTCCTTTACCCACTCCCACATCCCAGACTTTTCATGGCATAAGCTGCTTTCAGCACAGCCAACCCATTTTTACCAACTTATGATTCTTGACTTAGCATTACCTCGCCCTCTGATTGCCTGTATCTCTGTCCTTCTGGGCCCTATCACTTACTCTTTTACCACCAACACTCCCATTCTCCTCCACAACCTTCAGCTTCTGCGCCATATTTTCCTAACTGTCATCAGTGACAGAGTCACTCTAGCCAAAAACGTCAACTCTGTTTTGTCTCCACAGATATGCCAGAACTGCTGAGTTTCTCTAGCAATTTGTTTTTTTTTTGTTTTCATCAGAATCAGTTTTTACTATGATACTACAAAATTATATGAATCATTGCAGTTTAGTGAATAAAATTTTGGAAAAGTAATTCAAGGCCGCATCTTGGTATCTTTAGATTTGCATGTACAAACCATGACGTCGAGTTTCATGGAAAATTTAGCAATAAATACTCCTTGGCGTGTCCATTCGAAAAACTTGGATAAATTTCACACAGGTAAGAACCAATAAAAAGTTGAGATCGCAAACTGCAAAATATCCTTACAAAGCTATACCTGAGTAACAACTTCATGATAATATTTATGGAGTGTTAAGGCTCACAGTACCACAAGGCCAAGAATTATGAATTGATAAGATGATTCAAAAGTGGATTGGCAAAGGTTCCACTTGTTTTTAAATCCTGAAGAATAGGAAGAAAGACCAAGGAAGTCGCTAACATCAAGAGTTTTGCAGTCTTAAAAAAAGACCAGAACAGGTGGCTGCATTATTGTCTAATAAATTTCATTTCTACCTATACGTGGATAATTAGGCAGGGCTGCATGTACACCTATAAAACGTTTCCACAGTTTTTCAATAGACTGAAACGACACTGCTTACTTACAGGCCCTTTTAGATAAAGGTCAGTGTGATGTATGTCCGCCATTGATTGTTAGTATTTGCAATGGCTGTAGGCCAAAAATAGAACCTCCTAATAACTGGAAGACTTATTTTTGGCAAGTCAGTACATATTCTACTCTGAGAAAGTTAGGACTGCAGATGTTGGAGATCAGTGAAGATTAGAATGGTGCTGAAAAAGCACAGCAGGTCAGGCAGCATCCGAGAAGCAGGAAAATCAACGTTTTGGGCAAGAGCCCTTCATCAGGAATGATCTGCTCAAAACGTCGATCTTCCTGCTCCTCGGATGTTGCCTGGCCTGCTGTGCTTTTCCAGCACCACACTAATCTTGACATATTCTACTCTGCCAATCCTAGCAATTCTTAGCAGCTTTACAGTCTTAAAAAACTAAGCTTTTAAAACAAAAGCTACAAAGAAACTACTTTAAAACAGCCTTGTGGAAATGCTCAGAATTTTGAGCACCCATTAGTTCAATTATCTAAGGGTACTCAAAAATCAGATTTTTTTCCCTCTTGCAAATCTTTCATTTAGTATCTATTTAGGTTCCATTAGGTCAAAAATTGTATTAATTTCATGGTAACAGCTTCCATGCACATGATCTTTTTCGTAACTAAATCCTATAAGCAGTAGAGAATTTCAGTCCATTGATCTGGCTACAGCAAAGGAACATCATACTTTAACCATAAACCAGCTGACAGCATAAATAAGTACCAATGACTGATCACCAACAATACATTAAGTACACGGAAATTCGCACCTATTTTTCGGTTGTTCAGATCCTCCTTAAAACGTAAATGTTTTTGCTGTAATACCTTCTTGCATAATTCAGCACCCATTTTACTTGGTAACAGCTTGGAATATGTTAACTCCATTAAAAGGAGCTATAGAAATGAAAATAGTTGTCTTTCATGTCTTTATCATTGGCTTACCTAATTGGCTTTTAAAGAACCTGATTGAAACAAAGATTTCTCAGTCATCGAACTTTCACAACCACTCAATGCCTTGAAAGTACCTAACAGCAAATTAAGTACTTCTTCAGTATAGTGCCTGCTTTCATTTAAGAAATGCAGCAGCCAATTTGCAACATAAATATGACATCTGCCAGATAGTCTGTTTTTAGGAAAATAATGCAATGCTGGAAAAAACCCATCACTTAAATCCTTAAAAACAGCACATACATTCAGCAGACAAGGGAAGTTTAAAGATAGGAAAATTTATTTTAACACTGAGATCTTCCGAACCACAACTTTCAAATAAATAACATGAAACAATTTATAATAAATCACAGAATGAATCCAAGATCAGAGGGAGTCTTCACCCTTTGCACCCACTAAATGACAGCAACAGATCAACTATTCTCTTTGTTCTATCTAGTTGAAGTCAGTCCAACTTGCTTTTTAAAATGAAAAGTAGCTGTCCGTGAAACTACTCAGTTTAAACACTTGTGCCAGTTTACTCATCCAACACCCATATAAAAAAATTCCAATTAACACTATCTGGCATGTATTTGCATGGCAGAACCTTGGAATCAGTGAGGAAAATATAAATGAACCTTAAACAACCTGGAAAAGCCACTCCAAGGAATAGTATGAATGGGGATTCATCAGACTACTAACAACTGGAAACATTTCCAAAATGCAGCACAAGCATAAGATGTAGTAGAAAATCTTTGAGCCTAGTGTGTCTGCTTCACCATTCAATGTCATGGTTGATCTGATAATCCTCAACTGCACTTTCTTACCGTATACCCAGAATCCTCAACCTCTTTACGGATTAAAAATCAGTACATCTCAGTGTTGCATATATTTAGCAACCCAGTCTTATAGCCCTCTAACGTAAACAAATTCCAAAGATTCACTACCCTCATAGCAGATAAGGAGGAATCTCTCCTAACTATGTAGCCCCTTACTCTTGAGATTATATCCATTGATCAGAGACTTCCTCTCAAGGAAATGCGAACCCTTAACTTCAATCCTGACAAGACCCAAACAATCAATCTTATGTGTTTCAATAAGGTCACCTCTCATTTTTCAAAACTCTAGTGAGTACAAGGCCAACCCATGCAATCTGTCCTTATAAGATAATCCCTCCATACCCAGGATCAACTGAGTGTACCCTCTTGGAAGGATCACTAATGCCAACACATTTTTCTTTAGATAAAGGGATCAAAACTGTTCGCAATATTCCAGTTATGGTCTAACTAGTGCTTTGTATAGTTTAGCAAGACTTTGTTTTAGTACTCTATTGCTTTGAAATAAAGGCCAATCTAGTTTGCCTTCCCTTTTACTTGCTGAAATTGCAAGCTACTTGAGATTTATACTCAAGGACCTCAAATCCCTCTGTGCTGCAGTGTGGTGCAGTCTTTGTTCATTTAAATAATATGTAGCCCCTCTATTCTTTCTGCCAGAGTTCACATTTCCCCACATATTTCAACTGCCAAGTCTTTGCTCATTTACCTAATCTGTTGTCTGCCCTCCTCACCCACTTGCCTTCATACATTTTTTTTGTGTCATTGCAAAGTGTTGTCGGAGTTGCTTCATGCAAAGTACCAAAATACATTGTAAATAATTGCGGCCTCAACACCAATTCACACTGCATTCCACTGGTTACATGTTCCATCAAGAATTTCGCTTGTCCCAATTCTGCTTATCTAATAGGAAACAAAACTTCCCCCCATGTTAATATATTACCCTCCAACAACTTAGACGCATTAAGCAGCCAAATGTGTGATACTTTATCAAATACCTTCTGGAAATTCAAAAATATTACATCCCCTGGCTCCGCTTTATCTATCCTATTTGTTACTGCCTCTCAGAATTTCAATAAATTTCTCAGGCATGATTTTGTTTTGATGACTTTGCATGATTTTTTATATTTCTAAATGCTTTGCTGTTATACCCTTTACAATGAAATCAAACGGTTTCCCCTTACGACAAATGTTAAGCTAACATAGTTAAGCCCATAATTGTCTTTTTTTTTCCTGTCTCGGTTCAAATAACTGTGTTACACCATCAGCTTTCCAATCCTCTGGGACTTCTCCAGAACCTAAGGCTTAATGAAAGATTACTAATAATGCATCTAACACCTCTGTAGCTACTCCCTTTAATATTCCAAAATGCAATCCATCAGGTCCAGGCAATATGAGGCTTTAGCCCCTTTGGTTTCCCTTGAACTTTTTAATCTAGTAATAGCTATTGCATTTATTACTTCTCATCCTAATCCCCTTTTGCACCTCAACTATTTAGTGCATTTGGTATTCTCAGTTAGTTTCTTAACATTATTTCCTGAGCTTCATTCTCCAAGGAGCCTCTCCCTTCCTCTTAAAATATCTAAAGAAGTGCTTTCTCATTATTTTGATATTACTTGCTAGTTTACCACAAAGTTTATTTTCTCAATTTTTATTAATTTTTGTTCATCTTTTTAAAGCTTTCCCAATCCTCTGGTTTACCACTAATCTTCAAAGTTTTACTTTCAATTTAATACTATCTTGGTTAGCCATGTTTGGTCTATCCTCTTCCTCACTGGATTGCATCTTTGTTATTTTCGTAAACAAAGGGGAATCATGAAGACAAAAGAATGAAATGATCAGCCAAAAAAGAGCAAATGCATTTGCCCAAATTGTCTTTTGTGGATAACTCTCTCCTTTCCTACATCCACTGAATTCAATGGAATTAGAAGTATTCAAATGTGAGCAGAATTCAAACAAAGGGATGGAAATGAAATAAGAAAATCATTTATTAAAGACTGAAATTAAAAGATTTCATGGGGAAGTGATGGCCTAGTGATATTACTGCTAGGTTATTAATCAGGAACTCAGCTAACGTTCTGGGGACCCTGGTTTGAATCCCGCCACAGTAGAGTGGTATTTGAATTTAGTTAAACAAATCTAGAATTAAGAATCTATTGATGACTATGAAACCATTGATTGTGGGAAAATCATATCCCGTTCACTAATATCCTCAGGCAAGAAAATCTGCCAATCGCACCTGGTCAGACCCATATCAATGTGGTTGAGTCTCAACTGCTCTCTCAACAGTTGTACCAATCACTACAAAGTCTCAAAGAAAAGAAACCGGATGGATCACTTGGCAGAGACCTTGGCACTGGAAACAACTGGTAGAAGCAGCCCTTTCGACCCTGAAAACTCCTCCTTATTGACATCTGGGGGCCAGTGCCAAATTTGCGAGAACTGTCTCACAGACTAGTCAAGCAACAGCCTGACATAGCCATACTCACCAAATCATACCTTACAACATCCTAGTCACCATCATGCCCATCCCTGGAATTGCCATCTCACCAGAACAAAGGTAGTGACACCACAGTGGTATGAAGCTGCCTTGGCAGTCCACACCATTGACTCGGGACCCAGTGAATCATAGAATCCCTGCAGTGTGAAAGCAGGCCACCCAGCCCATCAAGTCCACACTGAGCTTTCCACCTACACCTACTCCCCTCCCCTATCCCAATAATCCTGCATTCCCCATGGGTAACCTACACAGCCCTGGACACCATGGGGCTATTTAGCATGGCCATTCCACCTAACCAGCATATCTTTGGACAGTGGGAGAAAACCCATGCAGACACTGGGAGAATGTGTGGAGTTGCACAGTCGCCTGAAGCTGGAATTGAACTCAGGCGGCTGGCACTGTGAGGCAGCAGTGCTAACCACTGAGCTACCGACTCACGGCTTCAGATTAAATGTGGGCAACGAAACCTCCTGCTGATGACCATATATCATCCTCCCTTGGCTGATAAATCGGTACTCCTGTGTTAAGCAAAACTTGGAGGAAGCATTGAGGATGACAAGAGCACAAAGTGTATTCTGGGTCAGGGATTTGCATGTCCACCACCAAGAGTGGCTCAACAGCAGTACTACTGGTCAAACTGATCGGGTTCTAAAGAACACAGCCACTAGTTTAGGTTTGCAGCAGACGGTGAGGGAACCAAGGAGGAAAACATACTTGACCTCATCGTTACCAATCTACCAGCTGCAGATGCATCTATCCATGACAGTTTCAGGAAGAGCAGCCAGCACATAGTTGTTGGAGACAAAGTCCCACTTTCACATTGAGAATAATCTCCATTGTGCTGTGTGGCACCATGCTAAATGGAACAGACTTTGAACAGATCTAACAGCTTAGAACTAAGCACCCATGAAATATTATGGACCACCAAGAGTAGCAGACCTATACTCCAGCTCAATCCGTAACCTCATGGCCCAGCAAATTCCTCACTCAACCATTAGTATCAATCCAGGGGATCAACTCTGGTTCAATGGAGAGTGCAGGAGGGCATGCAAAGAGCAGTACCAAGCATACCTGAAAACGACATGTCAATCAGGTGAAGCTACTAAACAGGAATACTTGCACGCCAAACAGCATAAGCAGCAAGTGATAGACCGAGCTAAGTGATCCCCAAACTAACGGATCAGATCTAACTCTGCAGTCCTGCTACATCCAATCGTTAAATGGTTCATTGGAGGCAGCAGTTCCACAAATACCCCCATCCTCAATGATGGAAGAGCCCAGGATGTCAGTGCAAAAGATAAAGCAGAAGCATTCACAACCACCTTCAGTCAGACGTACTAATTGGATGAACCATCTCGGCCACCTCCAGTGGTCCCCGAATACTAGTCTTCAGCCAATTCGATTCACTCCACATGATATCAAGAAATGGTTGAAGGTATTGGATACTTCAAAGCCAGGGCCCTGACAGCATTCCAGGAATAGTGGTGAAGACTGGTGCTCAGCCAAGTTGTTCCAGTACACTTACAACACTGTCATGTACCTGACAATGCTTAAAGATTATCCAGGTATGCTCTGTACATAAAAAGCAGGACAAATCCAACCCAGCCAATTACTGCCCTAGTCTACTCTCAATCATCAATAAAGTGATGGAGGGGGGGGGATCCAAGAAAGCAGCAACCTAGGAGGGACTGTGTTGCGGGGCTCCCCGCCACAACATCAGCTAGACAGCACTAGAACCGGTCCCATCCATGTTACTGTGTAAAAGAGCTACAGAACCTGAAAATCTCACTTACCTTTGTTTTTGCTATGGGAGAATGCCGAAAAAAGGAGGAAGTTCGCCCGGGGCCATGGCTCAATCCACCGAGGCGGTGGGCTTGCTTACTCACCAGGCCTTGGTTGAGGAGCTCGCCAAATCTTGCGAGGTCCTGGGGAAGCAAACTGAAGGGGAAAAAAAATTCGAGGAAAAGCTGGCCCCTATCTCCGCTATGCTGCAAAAAAATTAACAGCAACTGGAGAACCTGTGAAAAAGAACTGATGAGCTCAAACGCTGGGTCACAGGGGTGGAAGCAGAAGCTGATTCTTCCAAGAGTCAGACTGAAGCCCTGGAAATTACAGGTCCGTGGTGTGCTACATCTGGTGAATGACCTTGAGAACAAGGTCGTGTTATTGGTTTGTTGGAGGGGACGGAAGATGAGTGGCCAGTAGAATTCTTTGAGAAGTGGTTCCCAGAATTCCTTAGTTTTGAGGCTGTAAAAGGAAGGATAAAGATCAAGAGAGGCCACCAGGTCACAGCATGGAGGCCAGGAATGGACCAGTGTCCTCGCCATGTCCTGGTATGGTTCCATCATTATAAAGACAAATAGAGTGTCATGAAAGCTTCCAGAGCCCAAGGGAAGGATCAGTGGGCATTGGTGTGAGAAGGCTCCAGGGTCACATTTTTTCAAGACTTTTCAGCAACGGTGTTCTGGAAAAGGAAGTCCTACAACTGCAACAAGAAGAGATTGAGAGAGCTTGGATCCAGTACTCTGAAGATATCCAGCGGTGCTTCAGATTAATCATAATGGAACTGTACATTTATTTGACCCACCAGAGAAAGTGAGAAACTTTGTGGACATGTTGACTTAATCCGAACGATCGAATAAGTACAAATAACAGTCATTTGGGTTTGTCCTTCTTCAGAGGGGACTTGATGGAGTCTCTTTTTGTTGGTGATAAGTTGCATTAAATGATGCTTGGGATGGATAGAGTACTTAGCTTTAATTTCTAAGTTATACCAAAGAATGGGTGTCATATTTACTTTTAACTTATTTGTGTATATTACTAATCTTACTTTTTTTTGCTACTTTACCCTGGGTTTGTGGTGTGACCCTAGCTAGTAGGTGTTAAGAGGATGGTTGGAATGGTTAATACTGTTTTGGAATGTGTAGGTGACCCCTTTGAATAGGAGGTACGTTCCTCCAATCAGAGCCTAAAGGTGCTTTTTTGCTTTTCTGTTTTTGGTGTACATTGTATTTGTAAGTTTTGTAGGTTTGTTGATTGTAGCTGTTTAGTTTATGTCGTTTGTGTTTTGTGGACTTTCTTGCACCGAAGCTCGGCAATTCACAGTTCAAGTTCTTCCTCTCTGGAGTCAAAATGATGCGATAGAAGGTTATGGCTAAGGATGTGTTAAAGTGGTGTACCTGGAACATTAAGGGGGGGGGGGGGGGGGGGGGGAGGGTCACCTGCCATTTAAGAGGAAGAAGGTACTCTCCAGTCTTAAAAGAGAGAAGGTGGATGATGACTTATTGCAAGAAGCATACCTCAATGATACAGAGCATTTGAAACTGCAACAGAATGGTATGACTCGGTTTATGTCTCACCTTCCAATACTAGGAGTAGGGGTTGGATATACTTGTTAGGAAGAATCTCCCATTTAAGTTATAAGTGAATATTAAAGACACACCCGGGAGATTTGTAATCCTTAAAGCTTGATAAATGGGGAAAATACAGGATCTTAAATGTTTATTGCCCCCCCAGCCCACCCCCTTAAGATCTTGATCGACGCACTTTCTAAACTGGTTAACCTCGCATCTCAACATATCATGAGGGGGATTTTAATTATCTAATAGATCCTACAACAGACAGTTCTACTGAATTCAGGGCTTTTTTTAGACATTAATTCAGACTCGGCCAGTAATCCATCCATTCTCTGGGAAACTGCTAAAGCATTTGTTTGGGAGTTATTTTCTATTCTGCCAGTAAGAAACAGCAGAAGGGTGAGCAGCAACACTCGCTTGAAACATGTCTGAAGGCAGCTGAAATGACAGACTTTGATAGGCCCTCGCTGACTAAACTGCAGAGGATCACAGCGCTTCGGTCCACACTGAGCTCCATGCTCATACAGACAGCCTACATTTACAAATCAAAGGTTGTTTGAGCATGGGCATAAGCTGGGCAAGTACTTAGCATATCTGACAAGATGAAGGAGTGCTCCCCAAGCCATTAACTTGATCAGGGAAGACACTGGAAATTTAACCCATGGATTCTAAAAGGGTTAACGCAGCAAATCAGAAATTTTATTCTGAACTACACCAGTTTGAAAGTTGTGAGGATGGGCAGGATGGGATGGAGTTTTTTGTTAAGAATTTGGACCTCCCGGGAGTGACCGCTCCTTAAATACCCCACTATCAGTGCAAGAGGTGCAGAAGGCTGTGAGGCAGCTTCAGAATGGGAAGGCGCGTCGTCCTGATGGACTTCCCACTGAGTTTTATAAGGAATTTATAAATATACTGTCAGGATCGATGCTTAGTATGTTTAACGATTCACATAGTCGTGGCCTCCTCCCACCATCTTTAAGAGAGGCAAACATTTCACTTATCCTTGAAAACGGGAGGACCTGAGAGAACTGTGCTTCCTATAGGCCTATCTCACTTCTGAATGTCGATTTCAAAATCCTAAGACTCTTGCACTAAGACTAAACACTGTGTTACCCTCCATCATTAAGGAGGATCACACGGGTTTTATAAAAGGTCGCAGATCCTTGAATAATATCAGGAGGTTACTTAATATGATCCAAGCATGTGACCGAGTCAAGTGGCCATACCTTTTTTATACTTTAAAGTGTTGTTTTATACTTTAAAGGGGTCTTTATCAGGTGGGTAAAAAGGTTTTGTATAGTGACCCTCTTGCCTCAGTTCTCACCGATGGTGTGTGGTCAAGCAATATCCTTAGGGGCTGTTGACAGGGCTGTCCCTTATCACCACTGCAATTTACATTGTATTGCCCCCACCAGTCGTTCAATCACCAAACGGATCCCAACATATCTGCTCCAGGAGTGGAGACAAACTCACATAAGATTGCATTGTATGCAGATGACATTCTTGTCTTTTTAATCAAACCCAATAGTTTCGGTGCCTCATCTGATACAATACATTAATTTGTTTGGCAGCTTTTCAGGTTACAGGATGAACTTTGTGAAATCAGAGGCCTGGGGGTCTCCTGAAAATACCTGGCCCTGAGGACGAATCTCGATTTCCCTTTAAATGGTCACCGGAGGGCTTTCTCTACTTAGGTATATTCATTACTCCCGTCTTTGATCAGCTAATTAAACCAATTTGGCCCATTTATTCGACAAAATCAAACAAGACCGTCAAAGATGGGAGGCGCTTCCAATCTCTTGGTTAGGTCGGACAGCCCTCATTAAAAATGAACATTCTCCCCCGCCTGATGTATCCTACGTGAATGCTACCTCTATGCTAAGCAAACATTTAGAAGACTGAACGGCTGGTTCAGTTCCTTTATCTGGTATCACAAGCGATCCCTTATTAAACTGACTAAACTGCAGCTACTCCACAGACTAGGAGGAGTGCACGTCTCAGATATCAAAAACTATCAGTTCAGATATCAAAAACTATCAGTTAAGGCCATTGCTATCTTATGTGAATGACTGGGCCCAGGGGAATCCTCACTCACTACGGGTGGACACTGAAGCGTCTCAGGCAAGATGCCCCTGATGAGATTGCTGTTCTTGGACAAAATAAGGACAGTTAAGGAATACTGCCATAGCCCAATAGTTATTAATACTGTTAAACCATGGAGGGCAATGTGTCAGAGTGAGGGCAATATCGCCAAAACATCTTATTTTTAAAAAACACCCATAATTGGTATGCCGCGTTTTCAGCCAGGGATGATGGACTCAGGTTTAAACTATGGGCAGCTGGGGGTGTGTCTTGCCTGGGTGACTTATTTGAGGGGGATACAGTGCTGTCTTTTGACCAGTTGGCTCAGAATTAAGAGTTGCCCAGTAGGAACCTCTTTAGTTTTCTCCAAATTAGAAATTTCGTCCAAAAATAAAGACCACATTTCTAACGGATTCTTATAGATCTGACACGGAGAAGTGGGTGCAGAGTGCTTAGAACATACTTTCTGTCAGCAATGTCTATCACCTATTGGGAGAACACATCTCTTTGGTCAGACGAGTCCGAACAGCTCTATAAAGTATGGAAGAGAGAACTTGACGTTGAGATCTCCTCTTAAGTATGGGAAGATATCTGGGAAATTGCCAGGAGGATCTCCATTTGTAACAGGACCCATGCCTAGCAATTGAAGATTCTCCAGAGGGTCCACTTGGCTCCAGAGCGCCTTCAAAATTTAAAACGAAAGCATCTCCAATGTGTCCTAAATGTGGTACGCTCACATAGTCTCTGGTCCTGCCACAGGCTACAGGCATACTGGAGAGCTGTGGTAGGTGAAATAGAGGGGATCTTGGGGATAGAGGTGGAGATGGACCTAGTATCTCTTCTTCTTGGCCTGGATAATCTACTTCCATTAGACCAGTACAAAACAAAAATCTTTTCAGTATCCTCACTTTTTGCGCAAGAACATTCTATTAGGGTGGGTGTTTGGAAAAACCCTGACTCTGTCGGGATGGCATAAGCTAGTCATGGAACACATCTCTTTGGGCTTTCTTACAAGTATGGTGCACCATAAAACTGAATTTTTACAGCCCATTTTGGACTACTTGGGTACAGATTTGTCTGCCATACTAATAAGGGCCTTTACATAGCCATGACAATTCTGCTTAATGAATCTGGTATCCAGACAGACGGAACTACAAACACATGAATATGTATACATTTATGCTCTCTACGGTCAAGGGCTTTTACTTAGTTTCTTTGAGCTGTATTATTATTATTATTATTACTACTGTCATGATTCAATAGTTAGTTATTAGCTATTAGTTATTATTTATGTTATTAGTGGGTTTCTTTGTATTGTTTTGAACGGTTTTGTTTTGTATTTGTTGGAATAGCCAAAAAATTTCTTTTTCCAATAAAAATACATTTTTAAAAAAGTGATGGAAGGTATCATCGATAGTGCTATTGAGCAGCACCTGCTCAGCGATGCCCAGTTGCTGACCTCAATACATCCTTGGTTCAAATTCACGCTTGGACAAAAGAGCTGAATTCAAGGTAAGGTGAGAATAACCGCCTTTGACATTAAGGCCACATTAGACCAAGGCATCAAGAAGCCTCAGCAAAACTGCAAGGAGAAAGTGAGGTCTGCAGATGTTGGAGATCAGAGCTGAAAATGTGTTGCTGGTAAAGCACAGCAGGTCAGGCAGCATCCAAGGAACAGGAGAATCGACATTTCGGGCATAAGCCCTTCGTTTTCCTGACGAAGGGCTTATGCCCGAAACGTAGATTCTCCTGTTCCTTGGATGCTGCCTGACCTGCTGTGCTTTACCAGCAACACATTTTCAGCTCAGCAAAACTGCAATCAATGAGAACCAGGGGATAAACTCTCCGCTGGTGTCATATCTGGCACATACAAAGAATGTTGTGATAGCTGGAGGTCAGTCATCTCAGCTTCAGGAGATCTCTACAGGAGTTCCTCAGGGCAGTGTCCTAGGCTGAACCATCTTCAGCTGCTTCGTCCAATGATCTTCCCTCCATTATAAGGTCAGAAATGGTGACATTCAATGGTTGCACACTGTTCAGCACTATTCACAACTTCTGAGATACTGAAGCAGTCCATGTTCAAATGCAACAAGATCTGGGCAATATCCAGGTTTGGACCGACAAGTAGCAAATAACATTTATGCCACACAAATGTCAGACTATAATCGTCACCAACAAAAGACAACTTAAGCATCAACTCTTGACATTCAAATGGTGTTACCATCACTGAATCCCCCACTATCAATCTCCAGAAATTCAACTGGACTCATCACTTAAGCATAGTGGCTAAAGAGCAGGTCAGAGGCTTGGAATACTGCAGTGGATAACTGACACCCCGACTCCGCAAAACCTATCCATCATCTACATGGTAAATGGCACAAGTCAGGTGTGTGATGGAATACTCCCCACTTGTCTGGATGGATGCAACTCCAACAACACTGAAAACGCTTGGCACCATTGAGGACAAAGCAACTACTTGATAGGTATAACATCCACAAGCATCCACTCCTTCACTCCCTCCACTACCAATGCTCAATACTGATTGCTGCGACCATCTACACACTGCAGAAATTCACTAAGGATCCTCAGTCCTTCTGAACTCATAACTATTTCCATCTAGAAGGACAAGGGCAGCAGATACATGGGAACACCCACACCACCTTCAAGCTCTCCTCCAAGCCACCCACCATCCTCTCTTGGAAATAGATTGCTATTCCTTCACTGTTGCTGGAATTCCTTCCTAATGGCATTATGGGTCAATCCACAGCAAGTAGACTGCTGCAGTTCAAGGCAGCAGCCCATCAGCACCTTCTCAAAGGCAACTAGAAACGAGGAATAGATGCTTGCCAGGTAGCAATGCCCACACCCCACAAAATTAATAATAAAAATAGTAGCAAAGAGGTTTTGATCGCCCTCAATGAAACTTCAAGTGCTCTCTTACTTTCCCTTCCACTTCATCCACTTTAGATTTCCATTAGTTATTTCCTGTTTGAATAATTTTATACCGTTATGAAGAATACAAGCAAATCTGGCCTGAATTACTCTCCAGTTTACATATGTCTTTGTGTAAGAGATGTTTGCTTATCCTGGAAACAATATCTTCTTCCTTAAAATCACCAAATGGTGGCTGCATTTGCAATCCTTTTTTTGAGGCCTCGAAACAGTGGACTGAGAAGAGGCAGGAATCACTGACCTCCCAGGTTCTTGGGGCTCTTTTCTCTGCCAGCTGACATTCCACTTCTCACATCTTACAATTCCCCTCCAAACACAAATTTCGATAAGTCATGATCATCATGTTTTATCTTACAGCTGTCTATGTCAATGATCTTCATCCACAATACACAGTTACCAAATAATTCCTACATTAAATACATCTCTGGTACCAAAGTATATAATGCACATACCTGAAGCTTCCATAGACAATAAGTAGAATGGAGATGAGGAAGGTAGAAACTTGACTGGAATCCACAAGGGAATAGGCCCTACAGGAAGAAATGGAAACATTTTGATCAATATACATGGAGAGAGACTGCATCTTTAAGATGATTTTTCAAAATATTCAGCAATCATCGACTTAGCTTTCATGTATAAGTTTCTCCACGTACTAGGTTCCAGGTCCAATTTCTAGTTAGTGCACTGTTAGTTAATGGGCAGCAATCAGAGTAAAATAGTGCAGATACTGACCAGCAATCTTACTGACGTTTGTTGAAAATGCAACTTTTTTTTTTAATGGGGAGTAGGTCTGCACAACGATGTGGCCAAATCAAACAGCTCAGAGATTTATGGCCAAAGGCGGGCCTGAGTAATACAATAACTGACGCTGGGGTCAGCCCTGGTTCAGTGGCAGCAGACTCACCTCTAAGATGAATTCAAGCCCCACTCAGTATATTGCAGCACACATTCTAGGTTTACCAACGTGCAGTAAACTGGGCTCATCCTCTCTCAAGTGAATGCAAAAGATGCCAGGTGAGTTCTCTGGCTGTTCTGACCAACATTAATACCTCAAACATCATGACTAAAAACAGACTAGTAATTTCTCTCACTGTTTTTTGCAAGTCCTCTCTGTTGTGAAAATTGAATGTCATATCATATTTCAATATTTAAAAAAAATCACTATATTTCATAAGTACCATACCAGCTGTGAAACAATTGCATTTTATATACACAACTGTGTCAGAAAAACTTTTAATCTTTTAAAACACATCCAGAGCCTCAACCTAAGCTACAAATCTTTACAAAGCTCACTAATAATAAAAGTAAAGACAATACTGTAAACTTGACTAAATGACCAGCCTGGGAATTGTACAAGTCATTCAAATGAAAACGTGAACTTGCATTTATATAGTAATCTTTAACAAAGTCAAACATCCAATGATATTGCATTGAAGTGTTATCAAACAAATTTAGGACAAAACCAAATAAGCAGCTTTTAGGACAAGTGACCCAAAGCCTGGTCAAAAATGCAATTTTTAAGAAGTGCCCTAAAAAAGCAGAGAGAAGGGTAGAGATGCCAACAGGGCACAAGATTAAAAGGACAGAATGCCAGGGTTTAGAGTCCAGTTAAGAAAATGGCACAGCAACGAATGGAGGAATAAAGTGTGGGATGCATCAAGAGGATCTCTGGGGACTACAGAGCGATAAGGATTGTAGAGCTGGAGATAAGAGACGAAAACAAAGTTAGAATTTTTTTAAAATTGAGCAAATGTTTGAAACAGAATGCATGTGAACAAACCGCACGGTTGACTGATGAACAGGATTTGGTGAGAATTTGGGCAATTAACTTGAAGTTTTGAAAAAAAACATATGCTTTTTCTAAAATTTGTTTAAAACAAGTATTGGCCAATTGCCTTAAAAGAAAAGACACTTATGCTTCTCAAATGCCTTTTAATGCCCTCCCATTCTGAGGGCACTGATTTCTGTCAGTGGTATGTTTCTTT
Organism: Chiloscyllium plagiosum; assembly: GCF_037043375.1. NCBI lineage: Eukaryota > Metazoa > Chordata > Chondrichthyes > Orectolobiformes > Hemiscylliidae > Chiloscyllium > Chiloscyllium plagiosum. Next base: position 46,652,000 of record NW_028270162.1, on the reverse strand, counting down.
AGCTAACACCAACAGATAATTTTGATTTACAAGTATTTCTATTGATACCTTTAGATCAAACATAAGGGATTACAGACTATTTAAATCACTGAAAGCAATACAGTTGAGGAAAGGTTGCTCTCTTCCAGTGACTGTGTGGAGAATGATTAGTAACAGGAACCCAAACTCCATAGCCAAGGTCAAGTGAAAAATCCCAACTACAGACATAATCATTCTCAGTGATGGAAAAAGTTGCTCATTTTAATTTAAACCAGTGTACCACTAAAGCTACTTTGCCAAAGTCAAAGGATTAAATTTACTTGAATCGGGATCAGAGATGAAGTTCTAGTAATTTATTCTAAAGGTTTAAAACAGGCAATTCGTAGGTTTCCAGAGCCTGCAACTTGGTAAGGGTGCCATGATTTGGAGGTGCCGGTGTTGGACTGGGGTGTATGAGGTTAGAAATCACACAACACCAGGTTACAGTCCAACAGGTTTATTTGGAAGCACTAGCTTTTTCGGAGTGCTGCTCCTTCATCAGGTGATTGAACCTGGTGTTGTGTGTTTTCAAACCTTGGTAAGGGTGGCTATCAAAACTACTTATATCCTAATATCTGCACTGCAATTGTTGATAAGGGATGCTGTTGCACTTTAAGATTTGGCTGTTGCTTTATTGGATAGATTATTCCAAATGTTTTGTTGGTCACCATTAAGTTAACAATGATCACAAATGAAAGTATTCTTCTTTTCAAGCTTTGGTTTCCCCTTACTCTTTAATTATTGATTTCAAACCATAAGAGTCACAGATGGATTAGACTACTTGGCCTCACAATGCCCGTCCATTATTCAATAAGATCACGACTGAGCTAATTACTCTACATCTTTCATTCCCTTACTTATGAAAAGGCAGTGTGGTCTCTTGAAAAGAAAAGTCTCCTCACTTTCACCTTCAAGGTATTACCAATTATTTGATGACAAAGGGCCTCAAGTTCTAGGTTGTCTATTAAAATCATATAGTAGAAGCCTTTTAGCCCATCAAGCCTGGATTGTCAAAACTATGTTAAATCTACACCAGTCACACTTTCCCACACTAGAGCCATAGTTTGAATGTTAAGACATTTTTAAAAAATACTTGGATGAACATTAGAAATGTTGTGAAGTTACCTGCCTCAACTACCCCCGCCCCAGGCACTGCATTCCAGATTCCCACAACCCTCGCAGTTAAGAACCTTTTCTTCAAAACCCTCTCAACCTCCTGCCTTCCACCTTGAAAGTGTGTCCCTTTGCACCCCTTCAACTAAGAACTGCTTTTTAATCTGCCCTGTTCATACCCTTCACAATTGCATACATTTTTATCAAGTCTCCCTTGATCTTGCCTGCTACAAAGAAAACTCAACATCAAGTTATCCAACATCACTTCGGAGCTAAAATGCTCCAGTCCAGGCAATATTCTGGTGAATCTACTCTGCAGCCTACCCATACAATCACATCCTATCTATAGTGCAGTGATCAGAAGTGCATGCAGTACTCCAGTTGTAGCCTAAGCAAAGTCCTCTACAGCTCCAAAATAACCCCACAGCTCTTATAATCAATGCCTCAACTGATAAAGGCAAGTGCCCAGTATGCTTTAAATATCCTACTAATCCCCTGTAGGGATTTGTGGACAAGCACCTCAAAACCTGTTTGCTTCTCCAAGCTTCCTAATGTCCTCTCATTCATTGAGCACAGGTTGGCCCAAGCAGCAGAATATGGTTCAAAGGGATAATTGCATGTGGCCAAGACACATGAAAGACGGGAAAAGTGGATTTGAAATTTACTGGAGACGAGATCATCCAATCACAGGCCATTTCTCACCTCCATTTGCCAATGGAAGCTTAACAAGCAAATCAACAACAACTATGGAACAGAATCGGCCTATTTGGAGCAGCAGCATAGAGCGAGAGGGTGAAAAAGATGCTTACTTTCCTTAATCTTCAGCCACACCCCCCAGCCTCCTCTGCAGGCTCGGTTCCTTAAAAAGGTGCACGAGATGACAGCACAGTTCGGAGAAGCCAATATGCACCTGCTTGACCGACGAGGTGATGCAGCCAAGTGTTAAACAACCCAGAGACAGGAAGTGAACCCTCACAGCTATCTCAAAGTCAGTAAAATTTTCAAACCTCACTGGTCCAGGGGAGAGGGGGAGCAGGTCAGAATGTAAATCTGTAAAGGTGCCTGTGTGAGAGGGACTGAGTAAGTGAGGAAGGGAATGAGAGAACCTGGATGGCTGTCTATACAGGAGTGAGCCTGTGAGGGAGTGGGCACGAGAGACAGGGAGGTGCACTCTGGGACTTTCCTAACTACCTGCCCGTCACTCTCTGCTGGATGACGGTCACCCATTCAGTGTCTGACTGAAGTTTTTAAGCTGCAGGATGACCATGTCTAAAAAGGAAACTATCCACACAAGTTTCAGTCTCATGGATGCACTGCAGTGTCTCCAGCCAACACAAGCTCCAAAACCTACCGTTCAAGCTGATCAAATCAGCGTCACTTACTCCATATCTGGTTATCCAGGCTGTTAGGGGCAAAGATTCCCCACTTATTGCAGGTGATGAAACGTACAGTACAGAGCCTCCCTGCCATACCTAGAGTCAGAGATGTACAGCATGGAACCAGACCCTTCGGTCCAACCCGTCCATGCTGACCAGATATCCCAACCCAATCTAGTCCCACCTGTCAGCACCCAGCCCATATCCATCCAAACCCTTCCTATTCATATACCCATCCAAATGCCTCTGAAATGTTGCAATTGTAGCAGCCCTCCATCACTTCCTCTGGCAGCTCATCCCATACACATACCACCCTCTGCGTGAAAACATTGCCCCTTAGGTCTCTTTTATATCTTTCCCCTCTCACCCTAAACCCATGCCCTCTAGTTCACCGACCCAGAGTAAATACTTCACCTATTTACCCTATCCATGCCCCTCATAATTTTGTAAACCTCTATAAAATCACCCCTCAGCCTCCGACGATGCAGGAAAAACCGCCCCAGCCTGTTCAGCCTCTCCCTGTAGTTCAGATCCTCCAACCCTGGCAACATCCTTTCAAGTTTCACAACATCTTTCCGATAGGAAGGAGACCAGAACTGAACGCAATATTCCAATAGTGGCCTAACCAATGTCCTGTACAGCTGCAACATGACCTCCCAACTCCTGTACTCAATACTCTGACCAATAAAAGAAAGCATACCAAACACCTTCTTCACGATCCTGTCCACCTGCGACTCCTTTCAAGGAGCTATGAACCTGCACTCCAAGGTCTCTTTGTTCAGCAACACTCCCTAGGACCTTACCATTAAGTGTATACGTCCTGCTAAGATTTGCTTTCCCAAAATGCAGCACCTTGTATTTATCTGAATTAAACTCCATCTGCCACTTCTGAGCCCATTGGCCTATCTGGTCCAGATCCTGTTGTAATTTGAGGTAACCCTCTTCACTGTCCACTACACCTCCAATTTTGGTGTCATCTGCAAACTTACTAACTGTACCTCTTATGCTTGCATCCAAATCATTTATGTAAATGACAAAATGTAGAGGACCCAGCACCGATCCTTGTGGCACTCCACTGGTCACAGGCCTCCAGTCTGAAAAACAACCCTCCACCATCACCCTCTGTCTTCTACCTTCCAGCCAGTTCTGTATCCAAATGGCTAGTTCTCCCTGTATTCCGTGAGATCTAACCTTGCTAATCAGTCTCCCATGGGGAACGTCGAATGCCTTACTGAAGTCCATTTGTTCAAATCTACTGCTCTGCCCTCATCAATCCTCTGTTTCTTTCTCAAAAAACCCAACCAAGTTTGTGAGACATGATTTCCCACGCACAAAGCCATGTTGACTATCCCTAATCAGTCCTTGCCTTTCCGAATACATGTACATCCTGTCCCTCAGGATTCCATCCAACAACTTGCCCACCACCGTCAGGCTCACTGGTCTACAGTTCCCTGTCTTGTCCTTACCACCTTTCTTAAACAGTGGCACCATGTTAGCCAACCTCCAGTCTTCCAGCACCTCACCTGTGACTATTGATGATACAAATATCTCAGCAAGAGGTCCAGCAATCACTTCCCTAGCTTCTCACAGAGTTCTATGGTACACCTGATCAAGTCCTGGGAATTTATCCACCTTTATGCGTTTCAAGACATCCTGCACTTCCTCCTCTGTAATATGGACCTTTTGCAAGATGTCACCTTCTATTTCCCCACAGTCTATATCTTCCGTATCCTTTTCCACAGTAACTACGGATGCAAAATACAACTAGACTTAAGTCTTAAACTTATTTCCCTTACATTAACTTGACACTCCTTCACTTACTGTGCTTTGGTTACATACATTACTTTATTATATTGGTACTGACTTTCACTTATTTCTGGTGCTTCAAAATACACTTTTCTAAGTCATAACAATTTACAGATAGCTCCTAACATCAGTTTTCTTTTAAATCCACTAATCAACTTAAAGATTTTCTGTGATGTCACTTTTTTCACCCAAACAAGAACAGATTACAAGTCATTCTTCCCTACTGCTTAGCTACAATGCCTTTTACGGGACACACTGCCTGGACTGCAGTGCTGATTAAAGGACATCCTTTGCAGATTTTTATCCCACAAGAAGAAACATCCTTTCCACGTGCATGCTGTTAAAACTCCTCACAATCAAGTTGCCTCTCGCTCTAAAGTTCTGTGGTCTAAGCCCAACCTTCATTAAAATCAGGTATTAATCTAGTAAATGCTCACCATCTTGTTGTGGGGGGCAGGGTACAATGGTCTGTGAACTGGATGAACAAACAAGAACCCTGCATTTTTATGCCACATTGCAAATATATTGTCTATTATTTGTTGTGCATAATCTAAATTTTATAATGGAAAAATATCATTATGCATTGTTTACAGAACAGGAACAGGCTACATGGTCCAACAGCTCCAAGTTAGTGTTCATGTTCCACAGAATTCTGTTCCTGGCCGCCTTCTAATCCAATCAACATGTCTTTGAATTCATTTGTCTCTTTTCTTTTTAATGTATTCAAGCTGGTCACATCAACTATATTTTGTATGGATTTGGTCTCCTCAATCAAGGAAGGATATACTTGCTTTGAAAGCAGTACAGAAAGGTTTACTAGGTTGACTCCTGAAATGAACAGATTTAAATGAGAAAAAGTTAAGTTAGATCTATACACACTGGAGCTTAGAAGAGCGAGGTTCTCTCGTTAAAGCACAAAATTCCGAGAGACTTGACAGAGTCGATATTTCATTTTGTGTGGGAATCTAGAACGAGGCAGCATGGTTTAAAGTAACAGTCTCCCATTTAAAATGAAGACGATAGGGAATTTCTGTTCTCAGAGGGACATTTTTTTGGAATTCTTTCCCAAAAGTAACATTGGAGACTAGATGATTGAATATGTTCAATGCACAGAGTTGGACAGATTTTTGATTGACAAGGGACTCAATGGCACACACGCACAACGAAAGCGGCATTCAGGTCACAATCCAAATCACAATTTTATTAAATGACAAATCAGGCTCAATGGGATGCACGGTCTTCTACTACACCCAATTCTTCTGATGTGGTGTTTCATGTTCTAATAACTCTCTGGGTAAAGAAAATTGTCTCCATTCAATTTACTGAAGACTTTCATTTATGACGTACAGTACTGATGCCTCTTGCAAGTGGAACTAAATGTATTCACTCCAATGCTTTTCCTTACTGTGGCACCATTTCAAGTTTTTAAACGTTGTCGTAACTGTTGGTGAGAACTAAGACAGAGCAGGGGAAAGGGCGAAGACTTGAAAGAGCTGGAGTTTTGTAAGGGGAGATGGATGTCTAACTCCAAGCTACCAATGATGTCTCAAGCTTAGAAACAAAATCTAAACTCACTACTCCATGTTGGGAGGTCCTAATTTATACCAGTAAACCCCAAGTTTATCAAACTTATTTTTTCTTGACTGAGTCCCAGTTTGTACAAACCCTTCCTATTTGCATCACCAACATTTGCACCAAGCCCTGTAGGTTCATAGCTACGTGGCAATTGGAATGTGCCATGCAGGGACCAATGGGCCATAAACATACAATCCCTTTACAATGTACCTGTGTACAGCTGTGCTGATCTTAAAAGGAATGCGGAGTGCAATAAATATTGTTCTGGTAAATTTATTCTGTACTTCACATGGAGTCAAGGAGTCATACAGCATGGAAACAGACCCTTTGTTCCGACTCGTCCATGCAGGCCAAAATCCTAAACTAAGCTAGTTCCACCTGCCTGCTCTGGGCCCATATCTCTTCAAACATTTCTTATTCACGTACTTATCCAAATGTCTTTTAAACATTGTAACTGTGCCCACATCTAACACTTCCTCAGGAAGTTCATTCCACGCACAAACCAAAGTGTAAAAAAAAAATTGTCCCTCATGTCTATTTTAAATCTTTCTCTTCTCACCTTAAAAATATGCCGCCTAGTATTGCCGTCCTTGGGCTTCACATTGTTTTTATAATAACATGGAGATTAGGTATGGTCACTCAAAATATGGTGTAACCAGTGTTTTATAAATGTTCAATATAACTTGTCCATTTTTAATTCTATCCCTCTAGAAAGAAATTCAAGTGCTTTTTTATTTAAGAAAAGCAAGACTGGCCGAATGAACCTAGGCCGCTATTAAATACTTCTCTATCTGTAGTAATAGATGCGTCTGCTCCTCTACCCCAGTCGGACACTTACTTTCCAAGTATTATGGTTTCCTTACATGTTGATAGATTATCAACTCACATTTATGTTTTCTTTCTACTTTAAATTACAAACCTGTACTGTAACTTTTTTTGTATTCTGTCGCAGTCCTCCGCTGTATTAATCTTTTTTCAAATTCATCACGGAATGTGGGAGTCTCTGACAGAGGGCAGTTAAGAGTCAACCACATTGCTGAGTCTGAAATCACATGTAGGCCAGACCAGATAAGGTGGTCAGACTTTGTTCCTTTAAGTGACATTAGTGAGCCAGATGGGATCTTCCCAACAATGGTTCCACATTATCATAGACCAACTGAAAGATGATCCAAGACCCCAAAACATTAGTTGAGTTCTGGATTAGTAGTCCAGTGATAATACCACTAGGCCATTGTCTGCCTTGATGCCTTCAACACACTGAAATTATAGTTTTGAATCTCAAGTCCAAATCATTTATCTAAAACAGTAGACTACATTCAACCATTCAGCATTCAACCACGTGGAATAAATGCCAGTGTTCAGATCCTCCTCTTGTACATCCAAAAGGCAAGCTCACCATCCAAAAGATGAAATTGAAAAATAAGGCAAAATTGGAAAAGGTCTATTAGCGGCACCAATTAAAATTTATTCCTAGCAGTTACCACCATTATAACACATGCGTTTTTTGTAGCAATAGAGACTTTTACTGCAAATGAAATACTCCTCATTCGTATACAAGATGACCATGAAAAATCCATCCAAGCTCTGCACAGATGCAGCATTGTTTGCTTGATTGACCATATTACATATGGTCCTTAAGTTGAAGTACAAGCTTCATCTTTCAAAGGAACTTGAAGCAAGCATTCACTGGAATCAAAATCTAAGTGGTGCAAGTGAGCAACTGAGTTCACCACAGATGTAATTAATACTAGCATTGTTTTGAGAAGGAACCAAAATACAAGGAGGATCATTCGTACACTTTCAGGAAGGGTTTAAAACATTCTGATCCCAATGTTGAAATGCTTTAACCAAGTCAGAAGTGGTATTTGGGCCAGAACTCAATTTAATGAGTTAGCAAATAAATGTTACTTTGTTTTTTCATTCATTCATTGATGTGGGCATCACTGGCTGGCCAGCATTTGTTGCCCATCCCTCATTGCCCCTGATAAGGTGGTGTGGTAAGGTGTCTTCTGAACTGCTACAGTCCAATGAACTGCAGGTAATCCCATAAAGCCCTTAAGGGAAGAATTCCATTCCACTGCTTAAACTATTTTTCATGTTGTACTCAAGCCAGGATCAGAGAATTAAGTTCAAAGTCCCACACTAGAGACTTTAACACAAAACCTAAGCCGAAGATCCAGGGAGTTGGACTGAAAGGTCTGCGTCCATGCATTCCTGCACTTACTTCCTATGTTCCTATAGCACTATAGTGGAATATTAAAAGTACTGTACCAGTTGGAAATGTTGTCACATGTTAAATACTGACACCCCTTTTTTTTCATTCAGACATAATAGAGCTCAGGGCAAAGGTTTGAAGAAATGTGGGAGCGTTCTTGGTTTCCTGGCCAACATTTCTCTCTCAAACAGCATTGAGCTGGTCATTATCTATTTTATTTGTTAGAAAATGCTGTGTGCAAGTTGGCTGCTGCACTTTCTACAAAAACACACTTTAAAAACACAATTTGAGGGCCTTTGTGCTATAATGATAGTTCCCTTAACCTCCAACCCAGGAGGACTGGGTTCAAGTTCCACCTGCTCAAGAGGTTCATAATCACATTTCTAACCAGACTGATTATTTTTAAAAAAGTCAAAAGCAATTATGGAAAATGTAATTGGCTGTGAAATGTATCCAAGTGGTCCCTTTAGTGTCAGGCTAGGTCTTGTGTTAAAGTCTCTTAACATGGGACTTGAACTCTCAATTTTGGTCGTCATTTGAGTAAATGAAATCATATGAAGCACTCTATACGTTTGCTTCTGTGAAAATTATGACTGGCTGTTACTGGGTAGATTCCATTGTCTTTGAAATCACTGAACAGGTGTTCATGCTATTTTATCTACTGGCTGCAGCTCCTTTCCTCATTCCTCTCAATCTGTTGTGCTAAATAAGCAACATCTCTCTCTCACACACACACGTGCACACGATGTGGAGGAGCCGGTGTTGGGCTGGGATGGACAAAGTTAAAAATTTCACAACACCAGGTTCCGTCCAACAGATTTATTTGTACATATTAGCTTTCAGAGCGCCATCAAATTGTGTGTCTTATGATCCTGCTCCACAGCTACCTGAAGGAGCAATGCTCTGAAAGGTAGTGCTTCCAAATAACCCCGTTCAACTATAAACTAGTGTTGCGTGATTTTTAACTGCACATATCTAAGTTATTTTTGGATAAAAAGGCAAACTATTCTCCCAGTTTCCTTTTAATCTGTTCTGTCAATGATTATTAACCAAATGAGTGAACTAGAGAGCAAATACTTAAATATATTCACATCTGTGCTGCAACGACATTTCAATCTATATCGACTTTGCAAGATGATTTATTCCAACTCTGCAATACATAGGAACTTGGCTAGTTTTAAAAAAGGAAGACTTGATTAGGAATCTTTTAACACAAAAGATGCACTTAAAATCTAGTTCAGCACTTACAACGTCGTCAGTAACAACTACCAATTGAAACAGTTCTTTCCACTTAAATTCTAACCTAGTGAGTCATTATGAGCAAACATGCTTGTATTTAATGGGTCTATTGTGTTACATAATCCTTTTACAACATGGCTCCATTTAATACAGTTCTCATCAAATGCTCAGCTAAGCCACTTCTATGTTGACAAGAGTTTTATTTTAGATTTCAAAAGACTGGCACCTCTGACCTCATATTTAAGCCAAAAAGTTCTCTCCCTTGGTTAAAAGATTAAAACAAAATGGTCTACAGCTCTGCCAGAATCCAAAAATCAATCAATCAATAGCTGTCATTCATATAACTTTATCATCATAAAGCACCCAAGGTGGTTCACAGAAATGATTATAAAAAATTATATAGTACTTCCACAACAATGAGATATCTACGAATTTTATAGACAAAGAAAGTGCTACTAAAGTTTAGTCATGGCTGCAATGTAGGAAACATAGCAATTCATGATGTGCACAGCAAACTCCCACAAATAACAGTGTGATAATGGCCAGGTAATTTGTTTTTTTCTGATTCCGAGGAATAAATACCTGCCTCAACACCAAGGATAGCTCGTCTGGCCAACTTCAGCATAACACTAAGCCTTTAAATCCACTTGAGCAGGCAAATGGTGATTCAGTTTAAAATTTCACCCAAGGGATGATACCTCTGATAGCTCACAACTCATTCAATATTGCATTACAGCGACAGCCTTGATTTTTATGCCCAAGTCTTGGAGTGAGACCTGAACCCACAATATATGAGAGATTTGAGACAACGGCTATAAATGAGCCTTGGTTGCTACAATGAAACAAATGGCAATGAGCAACACAGAGATATTAGGACAGATTACTAATAGCTTGCTCACATGAGATTTTAAGCAGTATCTTAAAAGGTAAAAGGAGAGTGAGAAAGAGCAAGACGGAAGGAGGGAGGATGCATTTAGTTGCAGAAATTTGGAGTAAGGGCTGAGACAGCTGAGGGCTGGTGAATGCATATTTTAAAAATGGCTTCATGATTCACCAGGTATTAGGTAAACTACAAAAATCTTGAGACTCGCTCAAAAGCAAAATACTGCTGAAATTGGAGATAAAAAGCTTCAACTCAAGGTCCCTATTATTGCAACACGGTGATAAGTCTAATAAAAAAGGAATGTTAACCACAGATTTACTTTTTAAGCATGCATTCATGGGACGTGAATGTTATTGGCAAAGTTAGCTTTTATTTCCAGACTCTAAAAGCCCTGAAGACGATGGTGGTGACCACTGCAGGCCATTTAAAATATGTGCACCAATATAACTGATAGGTAGGAAGTTCCAGGATTTTGACACAGTGTGGTGATGATATTTTTCATGCTGGGATGAGGAGTAACTTGGAAGGGAACATGAAATGACTCCTACATATCAATTGTTCTTCACAGATGGATCGGTTGTGGGCTTAGAAGGTGAAGCCGCCTTGGTGACTGCATTTTGGAGAGAGTATACAATGTAGATATAATTAGCTGGTGATGGATACCAACCAAGTGGGCTTCTTTGTTGATGGGAGAGGTTCTAGACTTTATGAACAGCTTCAATTATGGGATGTTCAAGAACAATGTTGTAAACTTATTGTAGATTGTATTACTGTTGGAACTTGTAAAGTATGGTGTTTATTCTCCTCAAACTTTGTGGGTCTCACCTTCTGTAAAAACAATATCTTTTTATTTTTTGTATTTTGATTGTGTACTGAAATGGGAAGTATTATTTTAAAACTGAGGCATGTTCTTCATGGTAACACCTCATCCAGTCAGTTTGTGAACCAACGAACAACTGTTTCATGTTATTTAAGTTGTTGTTCTCTTGAAGCTGTTGCTATTCCAAATCTGTCCAAATTAGTGCAAGAGGTAAACTTTGAAGACATAAGACTGCTTTTGCTCTTTGTAAAAAAAAAATACAACTTCATCCTGCAGAAATTAAAGCATGTTTCATTTTGCCAACTGTTCAGAAAAATACAATGAGTTGCAATTGCAAACTCTCATTGCTGTAAAAAATACTGAACATACTGGAAAATCTGAAATAAAAACAGAAAACACAGTAAATACTCAGTAGGTAAGGCAACATCTGCGGAGAGATGATGAAAGATCACAGACTTTAAAACTTTTAACTATTTGTCTCCCCAATTAAAACTTCAAATGTTCACATCAAGAACCTTTCATCACCTCCCCACAGATGCTGCTTGACCTGTTGAATCTGTTTCAACTTGATTACATTCTTCAATTTCAAAAAAAGCTCTAGATATTTGAACCGATAAACAATCTATCCTTAGTTCCAACTTTCAAACTTACAGGATAACAAAGCCTGTACCTGTACTGTCAGGAATTAAAACCCCTGGTATTTCTCACGTTAATCCACAACATCATGTTAATCCTTAAAATAATGTTTTACTCCTTCTATGATTAATTCGTTCTTGGATTTACTGACTAGTTACCTTAACAATCAACCTGAAGCAAACAGGTATCTTTGCACGATATAGCCCTCAGCAGAGCTCCAAATGCCCATGAAATTACACAAGAGAAAAAGGGAAATTTTAAAATATCTTAACTAATTACTCAATCAGGTATTCATGGCACTCAAAATAGTATTTGTGCACACAAGTAGAATCAATTAAGTGATAAGAAAGGACCCATGGGCATTTTCAACAAATTTAACCCACAAGTAAGTTCCAAAATTTTCAAAATATCCAAAATTCAAGATTCTGCCATATCAATTAACAGGTGCAGTCAAACGTGTGGTGCTGGCAAAGCACAGTCGGTCAGGCAGCATCCAAGGAGCAGGATGCTGCCTGACCAACCATGCTTTTCCAGCGCCACACTTTTTGACTTATCACCAGCATCTGCAGTCCTCACTTTCTCCCAATTACAGAAGCATCCTAGTTAGACTGCCTCTTTGCCCGTGCACCATTACCCTTTTTATCATTTCACCTTTCTCACTCCACAGATCTTCCCTTTGTTTCTTCTCCCCTTTCACCTAACATGGACTAATTTCCAACTTTTACCAGTTCTGATGAAAGATCATTAATCCGAAACATGATAGCTTGTTACACTCCACCGATGCCAATCTTGTTGAATACTTCCACTATCTCCAGTTTTTAAATCAATGCCAATGAGTCCACACTGACCGCAATTTATCAACAGAACAAAGTAACATCCCCATTGGCACCTCTACAATCAAACATCCGATAAACAGGCATTGTTAAATTTCACATTCTGAATGATGAGCGGCATCCAAGAGACTAATGCCTTTGTAGATTCAACACTTTCAGTTGAACAAGGAAAAATAATGACAAAAGAATTTTAACAGGGAGTAGCCATTTTGCCCATCACACTGCTCGCTTAGAGTGATGCCCTATTCCTGAGTTTTTCCCAATCTCAGATGGAGAAAAATATTCTAATGCCTAAAAATGATGAAAGACTGTCAGAAACCATCTTTGGAAATTAAATATTATAGCTTTAAAATTCCCATAGTATACATGCTTTATCTTCTGCATGAAAACTGCATGAATGCTCATCTAGTGCATCCCTGTCAGTAGCCCAGATTTCTGATCTACCACTAATTAAATGTCAATTATACACAGTAATTAGCTACAAAATTAAATTGGTGCAGCTGACTGAAATGGATAATACAAAACTGCCTAATTGTATATGGTGTTAATATTTTCTCAATAATTCTTCTGTTTAATTCATCTTGGCTGGTATATTGCATTTTTCAATAATTTCCCATTTAAATGGTCAGTGCCAAAGATGATGCACACTTAATAGATTGATAGCAGCCTTCTCATTAGCCTTAGTTATAATGGACTTACCAATCGGTTCTACTTGGAACTTTTTACTTGCAAATATTATGAAAAAGTTTAAAATAACTGCAAACAGAAACTGCAAAGAGAAATGATAGATGACAATTCAGCTCCTCCAATTTTTCAGCAAAACCAGGCACTACAAAAGACACCTGAATGTCAGGTATGACATTTGTAGTCGCCCACCACAAATCTAAAGCTTCAATAGCTTAAACGGAGTTTTCCACAAAAACAATAGTTTAAGAACATTTAGCATCAGGTCTTTTCTCGCATTACAATTGTGACAGCAACTGATTTTTAAAAAAATATAGTTCTCTATAATGGTTGCTTATAATGAGTCAGATGGCCTGCTGGCAGACTTGGCACAAAATTCTCTCTTGTGCCACTGGTCACTTATTAGTGGTTTTGCTGGTTGACAAGGGAGAGTACTTGGCAATAATGGCAGAAGATAAATGAAACCCAGCTAGTGAGTAGTGCAAGTAGTTAACTTACTTAGAAATTCCTTTCACAGTTTAACCCTTTCTCTTCTGACTCCCATGGAATTAAATTTTTCAAAAGACAGTCCAATTTCAGGCAAACAAAATAAACCAGAAAAAAATCAATTAAATGATATCATTTTTCTCAGATATTCAAAGGAAGTCCTTTTGAGAAAGACATAACATAGAAAATAGGAAGAGGGCAACATACTGTTCTGTCATTCAGGAAGACTGTGCTTGATATTCTACCAAAACTGAACTTTCAACAACCCCACCCCCCAACCTCTATTTGCCATATTTCTTGACTTCCTGAGAGCCCAAAAATCCTTCTCTGCCTAAATGACTGACACTTTACCCCACAGTAAGGCCTATGTTCAGATTCTCCAGCCAGGATAAGTAATCACTCAGTGTCCATCCTCCTAAGCGCCTTCACAATATTGTTTCAATGAGACCATCTCTTATTTATTCTCACTACAAGGACTGTTGACTCCAAAATGAAGGAAAAAACAAATATACAAAAGAATCCTGATCAACTTCAGAAAAGATCTAGGCTACTGGACAATGCAGAAGGACAGGTGGGCACACTGTTCACAGAAAGTAACAGCACTGGATGTGGGAGCAATAATTTTTTTTAAAATCCTGGAATGTATAGCAAAGAGGAATAGAACAGAACATTCCAGTTAAAGTAATTGAGTCTTAAGGTACCAATACAATCACACTTGGAGCACAATGCACAATTCTGGTTACTGTACTCTAAACATATTAAACATGGCAAGAGTACAAAAAACTTAACCTGATACCTTAAGGCATTGAAGCTATTGACAAAGTGTAAAGTTTGCTAATGTTTACATTTGATGAAAAACAAGATCATATGGAAATTTTCTTGACTGATTCAGGTTTCCTAAAAGAAATATAGAAACTGAACTCCCATAATATACAAAATTATTACAACGCTAGAACTATTTTCATGCAAGACGTTTCAGGAATAAGGATGATGAACTACGAGCATGGGTTAGTACTTGAAGCTGTAATCTTGCCGCCATTATGAAGGCTTGGATATCACAGGGGCAGGAATGGGTGTTGGATGTTCTGGAGTTGAGATATTTTAAAAAGAAAAAAAGGGAGGAAGGTAAAAGAGGTGGAGGCGTCACATTGCTAATCAGGGATAGTATTACAGCTGTAGAAAGGGAGGTTGTCAAGGAGGATCTACTGAGTCAGTATGCGTGGAAGTCAGAAATAGGAAAGGAGCACTCACCTTATTGGGAGTTTTCTATACAGACCCCACCCCCACCCCATAGCAACAGAGACATGGAGGAGCAGATTGGGAGCAGATTTTGGAAAGGTGCAGAAGTAACAGGGTTGTCGTCATGGGTGACTTCAACTTCACTAGTATTTATTGGAACCTTAGTGCAAATAGTTGCGATGGAACAGATTTTATCAGGTGGGTTCCTGACTCGTTATGTAGATAGGCCAACTGGAGGGGAAGCCATATTGGATTTGGTGTTTGGCAACAAACCAAATCAGTGTCAGATCTCTCTGTGGGAGAGCATTTCAGAGAGTGATCACAACTCCCTGACCTTTACCATACTCATGGAGAGGGATAGGAGCAGACAGTATGGGAAATTTAAATTAAATAATGGGGAGGGGGAGTTGCAATGCTATTGGGCAGGAACTGTGGAGCATAAACTGGGAACAGATCTTCTCAGGGAAATGCATGACAGAAGTGTGAAGGTTGTTTGGGGAGCACTACTTTGAGTGCTGGGTATGTTTGCCCCACTGAGGCAAGGAAGGGATTGTAGGGGGAAGTATAATGTTAAAAGATTAAATTGTACTCTCTCTCTGGAAATTAGTGTAATATTAAAGGGTTAAACTTTGGGTGGGGACGAAAACCGTGAAAGAATACAGATGACTATCTGCTGTAATTTACACTTCATTTAGACATTACTCCCCTGCTATTGTCAAGTTAAACTATCAATCAATCAATAAAGCTTGTACAAGCTTTAATACACTTTAACTGTTTTCTATGTTCACAGAGAGCTTTTTGCCACAATCCTATAAGCTCTGCAAGGTGCGTTAAAAGGTTCCTCCAGAAAGCCTGCACTGTACTATGTTTAATACATTTGGTTGTTTGTTTACAGAAGTTGGTGTGTTGCAGTTGCATTAAGTGTGTAAAAACCTCAGGAAAAAAGAACGTAACAGAAGGAGCCTTGGATGACAAAAGATGTGGAACATCTAGTCAAGAGGAACGAAGAAAGCTTACTTGAGATTAAGGAAGCAAAGATCAGACAGGGCTCCAGACGGTTACAAGGTAGCCAGAAAGGAACTGAAGAATGGACTTAGAGCTAGAAGCATGAAAAAGCCTTAGCTGGTTGGATTAAGGGAAAACCCCAAGTCGTTCTACACTTGAGGAACAAGAGGATGGCAGACTGAGGGTAGGACCAGTGATAGTGAAGGGAACTTGTGCCTGGAATCAGATGTATGGGAGATCCTTAATGAATACTTTGCTTCAGTATTCACTAGTGAGAGGGGCCTTGTCATTTGTGAGGGCAGCGTGAAAGAGGCCGATATACACAAACAGGTTGACGTTGAGGAAGATGTGCTGGAAATTTTGAAAAACACGAGGACAGATAAGTCCCCTGGGCCAGACAGGATATACCCAAAGTTACTACGGAAAACGAGGGAAGAGGTTGATGCATCTTTGGCGGTGGTCTTTACATCCTTACTGTTCACTTGAGTAGTGCAAGATGATTGGAGGGTGGCAAATGTTATTCCCTTATTCATTCAAGAAAGGGAATAGGGATAACCCTAGGAATTACAGATTGGTAGTTTCTGAAAGACAGGATTTATTATTTGGAAAAGCATATAGTTTGATTAGAGATAGTCAGCATAGCTTTGAGGGGGACAGGTCATGCCTCACAAGCCTTACTGAATTCTGAGGATGAGACAAAACACATTGATGAAGGTAGAGCAGTGGATGTGGCGTATATGGATTTTAGCAAGGCATTTGATAAGGTTCTTCATGGTACGCTCATTCAGAAACTGAGGAGGCTTGGCAAACAGGGAAATCTAGCTGTCTGGATACAGAACTACCTGGCCCATAGAAAACAGAGGGTGGTAGCAGATGAAAAGTATTGAGCCTGGAGCTTGGTGACCAGTGGTGTCCCACAAGGATCTGGTATTGGACCTCTGCTCTTTGTGACTTTTTTAAATGACTTGGATGAGGACATGGAAGGATAGATTAGTAAGTTTGTCGATGACACAAAGGTTGGTGGAGTTGTGGATAGTGTGGAGGGCTGTTGTAGCTCGTAACGGAACATTGACAGGGTGCAGAGCTGGGCTGACAAGTAACAGACGGAGATCAACCTGGAAAAGTATGAAATGATTCATTTTGGAAGGTCAAATTTGAATGCAGGTTACAGGATTAAAGGCAGGATTCTTGGCAGTGTGGAGGAACAGAGGGATCTTGGGGTCCACGTCCATAGATCGATCAAAGATGCCACCCAAGTTGACAGGGTTGTAGAGAAGGCACACGACGTGTTGGCTTTCAATGGCAGGGGGATTGAGTTCAAGAGCTACGAGGTTATGCTGCAGCTCTAGAAAGCCCTGGTTAGACCGGTTGGAATATTGTGTCCAGTTCTCATCGCCTCATTATAGGAAGAATATGGAAGCTTTAGAGAGGGTGCAGAGGAGATTTACCCTCCAGTCCAGGCAGCATCCTGGTATGTCTTATGAAAGTTGAGAGAGCTAGGGCTTTTCTCATTGGAGCAAAGAAGGATGAGAGTTGACTTGACAGGTGTACAAAATGAGGACAGGCACAGTTAGAGTGGATAGTCAATGACCTTTTTACCAGGGCAGAAATGGCTATCACAAGTAGGTATAATTTTACAGCGATTAGAGGAAGGTATAGGGGAGATATCAGAAGTAGATTCTTTACAGAGTGGTGGGTGTGTAGAATGCACTGACAGCAGTGATAGTAGAGTCAGATATATTAGGGTCATTTAAGCGACTCTTGAATAGGCACATGGATGATAGTAAAATGAAGGGTGGGTAGGTTAGTTTGATCTTAGAGTAAGATAAAAGGTCAGCACAACATCGAGGGCTATAGGGCCTGTACTTTGCTGTTCTATGTTCAACTAAGCTTAAACCTACTAAATTACTAAAACCTAAACTGCTGAATATAGGTTGGTGAACAAGTGGAACAGGCTATTAAAAGGTTGAGCTATGGAGGGCAGGGGGGAGCTTAGAGGATAATTAACAATGAAACCTTTACCATGGTTGTGGGTCTGTTTGCCAAACTGGGAAGTTGACTTGCAGACGTTTTGTCGAGGTGACATCTTCACTGCTTTGGAGTTTCCTGTGAAGCGCTGCCGCACTGTGCCTTCTGGAATTTATTTGATTCAGTTTCTGCTTTTTCCAGTTGCCAGTTCCGGTAGTTCATTGTAGTGGCTGGTATATTAGGTCCAGGTCTGTGTTTGTTGATCAAGTCTGTGGATGAGTGCCATGGCTTCTAGAAATTCTCTGGCTATCCTCTCTTTAGCTTGTCCTATGACTGCTGAAAATGTGTTGCTGGAAAAGCGCAGCAGGTCAGGCAGCATCCAGGGAACAGGAGAATCGACGTTTCGGGCATAAGCCCTTCTTCAGGAACAAACCAAATCAGTGTCCTGAAGAAGGGCTTATGCCCGAAACGTCGATTCTCCTGTTCCCTGGATGCTGCCTGACCTGCTGCGCTTTTCCAGCAACACATTTTCAGCTCTGATCTCCAGCATCTGCAGACCTCACTTTCTCCTCTTTGTCCTATGACTGTTGTGTTGTTCCAGTCGAATTTGTGGTCCTTGTCATCACGGGAGATAGCTGGTCGTGGCTAGTTGCTGTTTGTGGATGCAGATTGCTAGTTGTCTGCCTATTTGTCTTATATAATATATTGTGCAGGCTTTACATGGAATCTTGTAAGTTACATTAGTCTTGCACAAGATGGATACTGGGTCTTTTGTTCTGGTGAATTGTTGTCTGAGTGTGGCAGTTGGTTTATGGGCTGTCATGAATATGAGTTGTTAAAGAAGTCTGGCTGTTAGTTCAGAAATGTGTTTTATATAAAAGGTAGCATGATTAGGTCATGACATATCCTCATGTGTTTTTTGTCTGATAGGCATCTGCTGAAGAAGTTGAGGGTGAAGACTGTAGAGGTGTTCTTCACCTTTTCACACGTCAGGAGTGTTACATTGTTCAAAAGGGCTAAAAAACAGGGTCCTAATGCATCTTTTCGTTTGTGTTCAGGTGGTTGTTGTTATAGTTCAGGATCTTCTGTATACTTTTGTGACGCATTCACCGTTCTGTGTTCTTTATACCATTACATTCAGGAATGGGAGTTGATTGCTGGCTTCCTCCTGTCTCGTAAATCCGATCCCTCTGAGCATGGTGTTGATAATCCAGAGTGTGTTCTCAATTTCAGTTCTCTTATTAATTACAGAAGTGTCAACCACATATCTGATTTGTGGGAGGGCTACTTATTCCAGTCTTAGTGTCACTGCTTCTGTTAGGAACCCGGAGATGGGTGAGCCATTAGGTGTCCCACTTAACCAAAACAAAAATTCCAGAAGAGACAGTACAGCATTTCAGAGGAGTCTCCAAAGCACTGAAAATGTCACCTAGACAATGAATGAAACAAATCAACTTCCCAGCTTGGCGAACATATCCACAACCATGGCAACCAGCACCTAAGCTACAAATCTTTATACAAACCTTGAAGATTAAAAACTTTTTTCATGTACATGTCTGGCTATTTTGCTCTTTATACAACACATTTAAGCGTGAAGGGATAATTTTACTTCTAGGTTTGCAGACCATGACAATACTTCAATATCTTTCCAAAGGTCCCAATGATAACTAGAAATTGAAATGGCTGCCATTTGTGCTACCATTTCACAACCTTTGCCAGAACATGGGTATCCAACAAACTCACACTCCCTTAAACAGAATAGCAAGTACTACAGTAGTACAACTGCCCTTTGGACACTCAAGTCAGACGATAAACCAATGCTCCACTACTTTGTCGGTATTTAAAGTTTCTGTCACTGTTACATCCTCAGTGTCTCAGATATTTATGTCTAACCAGGTAAGAGTTCCCAAGTTTGATAAAAGACAGTGCACACCAATATGAACATGTTACATTTCACTTTTCTCACCATCAAGCTCATGGACAATTGATAATGGGAAAAGTTACTTGTTGCCTTTACTACATGCAAATCAATCCAGACGTTAGGCACAGATTGGTATAGCCAAGCCTGGAAGATCACTACACTGGAATTCAACCAGCTAAAAACTAAGAGTTGCTGTTGGCCATCTAGCCAGGTCAACCCACCAAATGGAGAATTGGTCTGCAAGATTCTCGATGTTGCATCAAGTGCAAGCAAATAAATGTTTTTTTTAAACGATTGGTTCAACTGTGTGTTGTTTAAGAAAACAATACTAAGCCATTGCAGTCCATGTAGTGTATTGTACCCCGCTGTTATGTTAAAAACAGAGTGTTCCATGGTTTTGATATTAGAGACAATAAAGGAAGAGCAAGATTTAGACAGTATGCAAATTGGAATAGAACTTTCCTGGAGACAAGTTCCTATATACTTGCTGACCTTGTCCTTGTAAATAGTACAGGTTGTGTTTTTGAAAGATGTTGTTGAATGAGTTTCAGCAAGTTATACGTTCAGGTGCACAGCATGGAAACAGACCCTTCGGTCCAACTCGTCCATGCCAAACTCGACCCGATATCCCAACCTAATCTAATCCCATTTGTTAACACTTGGCCCATATCCCTCTAGACCCTTCCCATTCATATACCCATCCAGATGCCTTTTAAAATGTTGTAATTGTACTAGCCTCCACCACTTCCTCTGGCAGCTCATTCGATACACGTACCACCCTCTGCGTGAAAAGGTTACCCCTTAGGTCCCTTTTAAATTTTTTCTCTCACACCCTAAACCTATGCCCTCTAATTCTGGACTTCCCCACCACAGAGAAAAGACCTTATACTATTTACCCTATCCATGCCCCTCATGATTTTATAAACCTCTAGAAAGTCACCCCTCAGCCTCCGATGCTCCAGCAAAAACAGCTCCAGCCTATTCAGCCTCTCCCTGTAGCTTAAACCCTCCAGCCCTGCCAACATCCTTGTAAATCTTTTCTGAATCATTTCAAGTTTCACAACATCCTTCTGAGAGGAGGGAGATCAGAACTGCACACAATATTCCAAAAGTGGCCTAACCAATGTCCTGTACAGCTGCAACATGACCTCCCAACACTTATACTCAGTGCTCTGTCCAATAAAGAAAAGCATACCAAACACCACCTTCACTATCCTGTCAATCTGCGACTGCACTTATGAGGAACTATGAACCTGCACTCCAAGCTCTCTTTGTTCAGCAGCACTCCCCACGACCTTACCATTAGTGTATAACTCCTACTCTGATTTGTCTTTCAGAAATGCAGCACCTCGCATTTATCTAAATTAAATTCCATCTGACACTTGTCAGCCATCTGATCAAGATCCTGTTGTACTTCTTCGCTCTCCACTACACCACCAATTTTGGTGTCATTTGCAAACTTACCAATTATACCTCCTATGTTCACATCCAAATAATTTTTATAAATGAAGAAAAACAAAGGACCCAGCACCGATCCTTGTGGCACCCCACTGGTCACAGGCCTCCAGTCTGAAAGGCAATCCTCCACCACCACCCTCTGTCTTCTACCTTCAAGCCACTTCTGTATCCAAACAGCTAGTTGTCCCTATACTCCATGAGATCTAACCTTGCTAACCAGTCTGAGAGGAACCTTGTCAAACACTTTACTGAAGTCCATATAAATCAGATCCACCATTCTGCCCTCATCAATCCTCTTCGTTACTTCTTCAAAAAAAATTCAATGAGGTTTGAGAGACATGATTTCCCACACAGAAAACAATGCTGACCATACCTAATCAGTCCTTGCCTTTCCAGTTGCTGCAATGCAGTGCTGCACTATTAGTCCACACTAAATAGTGATCATAAAAAGTGTGACTATTTAAGCAAGTGAATGGGTATCAGTGAAATGGGCTGGATTATCCTGGATAGAGTCAAGCTTGCTGAAGCTGCACCCATTTAAGTAACTGGACAGTATTCCATGACATTCTTCATTTGTGCCTTATTGATAAACAGGCTACAGGCACTCAGAATTACCTGCTGCATAAATCCTATCCTCTGACGTGGTCTTTGTGATGATACGATGACTAAGTGTATTTTGTCCTAGTCTTCTTTAAATGACATGCTGAGTAATGTGCTCAAAGTCAATAAAGTAAACATCTTGTGAGGTCGTGGGTTTATTTAAAAAAAGTTGGAACAATAAAAGCAGCCTGAATGGGTGGGGTCAAGGTCCCACAGAACCAGGATTTTTAGTTTTATCTTTCAGCAGTTGCTGGGGTCTTGATGTTGGATGCGGAAGCTCTTATTCCTCTCTGTTACAATTAAAAGTCAGGGTCCTCTTCTTGCTGCTAGAATTGCATGTGAGATAATCTATTTTACTGATTTTTCCTTTGTCAAGAGTGCGTTTATGAGATGTTACTATATTGGAACAGTTAATTTGTTAAATGTTTTGATAGAGTTAAAGTTAATTCTTTTCTTTTCTATGTATTTCAACTGTATTGTCAAAATAAAGTGTGCTTTGCTTAAAGTCAAGTAGTTTAACCAACTGAATAGCATCTAGAACACAACGCCTTACACTTACCTTTAAAATGAGTAGTGAGGGTCTAGGCTATCTTCGTAATATCTTTTGAGGGGGGGTCTGTTTCATAACATCTTGTAGCCCCAGTACTAATAAGATTTGTTCAGTTAAGTTTCTGGTCATTGGGATGTCATCGTTGAGAGATTCAATGATGATGATATTGCAGAAATGGTTGAATTTTATCTTGGAGATAGTCATTGACAGGTACTTGGTTGATTTACATATTACTTTCCACTTATCAGCACAAGCATCAAGGTTCATGGTAATATTGGCATGGACCAATTCAACAACTAAGGAATTGTGAATAGTACTGAACACCCCAAACAAATGTCTCAAATTTTGACTTCTCTATACTGATCCCCATAGTCTGAAATATTCACTTTTAAAGAGAGCAGTCCTTTATTTCATTCAAAAAACAATAATTATTCGTTTGCATTGTCAATTGCAGAAGTACCAGTAATAACCTCAAATGCTCTGTCTTATTTGAGGGTAAACAAGCCTAAAATGCTTTTTCTGACAATTTAATGAATCAGTATCATTCCTTTATCTTGAGGGTTTTGTTCAATCATGGGCTTGGTGCTGTTGACTAAGCTATCAGTCCTAACGTAAGAAATCAACCATATTACTGTGTCTAGCATTACATTTAGACCAGTTAAGGATAGCAGATCTCCTCCTTGAAAGGATCATTGGTTATGATAATTGACAGTAGTAATTTATATGGTCACCATTTTTTGGTTGTTAATGCCAGATTGTTATTGAATTCAATTTTATCACTCAAACCATGTCCTCACAGCATTAGCCTTAGAGCTCTCTACTTCTAGTCCAGTAACCTTACCACATCCCCAAAAGTTCATATCAAATTAAGTTCAGAGAATTCTGAGAATTGCAGGATTAACCATTAACTACTCATAATTTTCATAAGTTAGTTTACGGTCAATATCGTCAGACAGCAACTTAAGCTCAGAAATCTGCCATAATCTGCTTCAAGTTGCATCAGTCTGTGCACAGGCTGGTCAGAGCCCACCTCACGAACACTGATAATGGTAATAGAACTGGAAGTTAACCTAATCCAAACCCTCCCAATTATAGACAGAGACAGACAGTGTGAGAGAGAAAAACAGGGAGAGGGTGAGAAGGCTGGTGGGGTGGGGGGGGGGGGGTGGGGTGGGGGGGGGGGGGGGGGGGGGGGGGGGGAGAGAAGCAGCGAGAGGGCACGCGGGAGCGGGACACAGCAGGAGCGGGTTCCAGAATGTTGACCCAGTGGCACTGAAGGAACAATGATATATTCCCAAGTCAAGATGACAAGTGGTTTGGGAGGAACTTGCAGGTGATGGTGGTCCCAAGTATCTACTTCCCTTGTCCTTCTCGGTGGAAGTGATCGTGGGTTTGGAAGGTACAAAGGATCTTTGATGAATTTCTGCAGCACATCTAGTACACACTGCTGCTACTGAGCGCCATTGATGGAGGGAGTGGATGCAGTTGTGGTGTCAATCAAGAAATTGTCCTTGTCCTAGACATTGTCAACTTTGAGCGTTGTTAGAGCTGCACTCATTCAGGCAAGTGGGGAAATTTTAATCATACTGACTTGTACCTTGTAGATGCTGGATAGGCTTTGGGGAATCAGGTGGTGGGTTACTCGTACAGTATTCCTAACCTTTAACCTACTCTTGTAACCACAGTATTTCTATGGTGTGTTCAGTTGTGCCATGAATGCTATTTGCCACATGTCAACCCAAGCCTGGATACTATCCAGATCTTGTTGCATTTGATAATGGGGTGGCTCATTATTGGAGGAGTCACAAATGGTGCTGAACATTGTGCAATCATCGACGAACATCTCCACTTCTGACCTTATGGAGAGAAGGTTATTGAAGCAGCTGAAGACAGGTGGACCTAGGAAACTATCCTAAGGAACTCCTCCAGAGACATCAGTTGGGGGGTGACAATGCGGGAGCAATTTGGGACCAGAAGCCATAATTTATTAATTTTAAAATAGTTATGGAAGGGGACAAAACTGGCCCACAGGTTCAAGTTCGAATTTGGGGCAAGGTGAATTTTGATAGAATTATAGACTGGAGCTCGCAGGGGTTGGTTGTAGTAGTTTGTTTGTAGACAACTGGAACTCCAGCAAGTGGTAAGCCTTTAAAAGTGAGACAGCTAGAGTTCAAGGTCTATATATCCCTTGGGGGTGAAGGGCAAAAGTAGGGAACGCTGGATAACAAGGCATATTGAGGCTTTGATCAGAAAAAAGTGAGGCCTGGCTCGGGTATAGGCAGCTGGGATCAAAGGAACCCCAGGCAGTATATAGGGAATGCAGGAGTTTACTGAAGGAGGAAATCAGGAGGGCAAAAAGGGGGCACAAGATAGCCTGGGCTGAGAAGATTAGGATGAATCCAAAAAGGTTCTCTAAATATATTAAAAGGAAAAAGAATAACTGGAGACAGAATAGGACCCTTCAAGGACCAAACTGTATGTGTAGAACTGCTGTAGATGGGTGAGGTTCTCAATGAATATTTTTCCTATGTTTACCATGGAGAAAGACAAGACGACTTGGGGAAGTTAGTGGCAATATCATGGGGACAGTCCGTATCACAGTAGAGGTGGTGTTGGATGTATTAGAATGTATGAAGGTGGATAGATCTCCTGGTCCTGACAAATATATCCAAGAACACTGCAAACAGTCTAGAGAAGAAATTGCAGGGGGCCCTGGCTGATATTTTTGCATCATCATTAGCAATGGGTGATGTCCTGGAAGACTGGAGGGTAGCAAATGTTGTGCCATTATTCTCAAGGGCTGCAAAGAAAAGCCCGGGAACTATAGACCAGTAAGTTTAACATCTGTGGTAGGTAAGTTATTTGAAAAGATTCTGATGGATAAGAGGTACATGCATTTGGAAAGACAGGATTTGATTAGGAGTGGTCAGCATGGCTTTGTGTATGGGACATCATGCTTGACAGATTTGTTACAGCTCTTTACTGAAGCGACCAGAAAGGTGGACGAAGGCAGGGACATAATTGACATGGACTTCAGTAATGCCTTGGATAAGGTTTCACAGGGTAGGGTGCTCTGGAAGGTTAGAATGCACGGAATCCAGGACGAGCTGGAAAATTGGTTACAGAATTGGCTTGATGGTAGTATGCAGTGGGTAATAGTAGATGCTTGTCGTACTGGAGGCCTGTGACTAGTGGCGTGCCTCAGGGAATTACAGCAGAACCTTGATCAACTGGGGAAGTGGGCTGAGAAATTACAAATGGAGGTTAATAAAGATCAGTGTGAGGCCTTGCAATTTGTGAAGTCAAATCAAGCTAGAACTTTCATGGCGAATGGTAGGGTCTTAAGGAGTATAGTGGAACAGAAGGTTCTTGCAGCTCAGGTACAGGGTTCTCTGAAAGTGGAGTTACAGGTAGACAGGGCAGTGAAGGCAGCTTTTGGCACACTGGACTTCATCAGTCAGGGCATTGAGTATAGAAGTTGGGAAGTCATGTTGCAGTTACACATGACATTGTTGAGGCCACACTTGGGAGTACTGCCTTTAGTTTAGGTCACTTTGTTATAGGAAGTTATTAAACTGGAGAGAATACAGAAGAAATTTACGAGGATGTTGCCTGGACTCAATGGTCTGAGTTATAGGGAGACTGAGGGGGGACCTTATAGAGGGATATAATATCATGCGAGGTTTGGACAGGGTGAATGGACTCAGTCTTTTTCCCAGGGTTAGGGAATTGAGGACGAGAGGGCATCAGAGTCAGAGATGTACAGCATGGAAACAGTCCCTTCTATCCAATCCGTCCATGCCGACCAGATATCCCAACCCAATCTAGAAGAGAAAGAATAAAACTGAACCCGAAGGACAATTTTTTTTAAACTGAGGGTGGTACACATGGTGAATGAGCTGCCAGTGGAATTGGTTGAGGTGGGTACATTAACAACATTTAAAAGGCATTTGGACAAATACATGAATAGTAAGTCATTTGAAGAATATGGGTCAAGTGCAGGGAAATGGGGTTCATGTGGATGGACATTTTGGTTGGCATGGACCAGTTTGGGCCAAAGGGCCTGACTCCGTGCGGTAGGACTCTATGACTCTATGTCGTGGAGCTGAGATGACTAACCTCCAAAAACCACAATCAACTTTTTATGTGTCAGGTATAACTGCAACCAGTGGAAATTTTGCCCCAGTTGCCACTAATTCCAGTTTTGCGAAGACTCTTTGACATCACACTCAGTCAAATGCAACATTGATGTCAAGGGCTGTCATTTTCCCCTCACCTCTGGAATTCAGTGCTTTTGTCCAGGTTTGAACTAAGGCTGGAATGAAATCTGGAGCGGAATGGTCCTGGTGGAAACCAAACTGGGCGTTAGTAAGCAGATTATTGCTGAGCAGGTGCTGCTTGATAGTACTGTTGATGCCACCTTCCATCACTTTACTGATGATTGACAATAGATTGATGGGGTGGTCATTGGCTGGGTTGGATTTAATCTGTTGTGTGTACAGGTGCCAATGTTGTAAATGTACTGGATGTGTTTGGCATGTGGAGGAGCACATATATCATGAAAAATGCGAAAATACTTTTTGTTTACACACCAAATGGTTCGGTTGTGGAATGCACTGCCGAGAAATCATTTGGAGGCTGTTTAATTGAGGCATTCAAGAGGGCACTGGATGATTTAAATGGCAACAATGAGGGGAGTTACAGGGAAAAGGCAGGAGATTAGGACTAAATTAAAATGCTGAGAGATAGTGCCAAATGGACTCTTCGCAGAATAATAATTCTGTGGTTCAGTTTGCCTTCCTATTTATAGAAGGACATACTTGTTATACAGCAAAGGTATAGATTGTTTTCTGGGATCAAAGAGTTGTCATGTGATGAGAAGAGGAATATATTCTGTGAAGTTAAGAAAAAAGAAGAGGTTTAACTGAGTTGACACAGACTGCCCAGTCAGGGAAAACAATCTAGAATGAGGAAGCAATCTTCGCCAGATTTCAAACTGCATGATAAAAGAATTTGAACTTTTCCAGATGGTGATGTTAACTAAGCCTCAAAATTTTGCGGTTATTTTACAAACTGCACAATCATTCATGACAAAAATGAAGCAAATTTTTGAAAAGAGATTTTCAACCTCCCTTTCATTAGAACCCTAGCAACAATCTGGTTTAGATGGAGTCTTCCTGAGTAGTACAGTTGCTTCTTCTCCCAGTATGACTGCCAGGGTCCCTGTCCTACACCATACCTTCAATGCGCCCTTCCCAAGAAATTGGTTCAGATTTTCAAATACTGGACAAAAAAAACTTTATAATATTTATTGCTTTACACAAACCAAGGGAAAAGATCAGATCAACTTCAGAAATGTTGCTTCAGGTATTACAGCTAAAACCTTTAGACAAAAAAGATGTAATGAATGTGTACTTTTGTAAGATGTCATGCTTTAAATGGCGTCAACAAATTCAAGGTAAAACTGAATTGTAGAAAGGTACATACGCAAGATCTCCCACTGGATCTACCCAGGTTTAAGCATGTAATGACCTATTTTCCATGGAGACTGGAACCCAGGCCAAGCCCTACTGAAACCCAAATGCTAACTTTCACACCTGGACACAATGAAAGGAGCAGCTGGCTTTTCCTCAAGCAGACTTAGAGACTCTCTGGTGTATTGATTCAGAGACTGTGGGGAGACTCCAGGGAACAGAGAGACAGACGCAGGAAAACAATAAAACAGAAGTGGAAAAATGCCTGTTTTCTGATGAACACCAGGAAGAATTCTGCTGAAAGTTCATTCTCTAACTGAAGGGCTGGGATGACTAGAGATTTAAAAGACATGGGAAGAGTTGTCCTGACATATCTGACAGGAGTCGATTGAGTGTGCCTTGCTGCATTAAGTTATATAGTGTCATGCAGCACGGAAACAGACCCTTCAGTCCAACCAATCCATGCTAACGTAATCCCAAACTAAACTAGTCCCACCTGCCTGCACTTGGCCCATATCCCTCCAAACATTTCCTAATCATGAACTTATCCAAACTTTTTAACTGTCACCGCATCCACCACTTCCTCTGGAAATTCATTCCTCACACGAAAAGTTGTAAAAAAAAAAGAAACTGCTTCAAGTCTTTTTAAAATCTTCCTCTTCTCACCTTAAAAATATGCTCCCTAGTCTTCAAATGCCCCACTCTAGGGAAAAGACACCTGCCATTCACCTCATCTATACTCATTATTTTATAAACCTCTAAGGTCTCTGAACCTCCTACAGTCCAGCGAAACTAGCCACAGCCTATCCAGCCTCTTATTATGATAATAAATATTATTATTAATAATAATAATATTCTTCCTATAACAGGGCAACCAGGACTGAACAGAGCACTCCAGAAGAGGCCTCAATGTTCTGCACAGCCTCAACATAATGTCCCAACTCCTACATTCAAAAATCTGAGCAATGAAGGGAAGCACGCTAGATGCCTTGTTAACCAACTTATAAGTGATGCAAACTTCACCAAATTATGTACCTGAACCCCTAGGTCTCTCTGTTCTGCAACACTGCCCATGGCCTTACTTTTAATTGTCTAAGGTAAAAACAATGACTGCAGATGCTGGAAACTGCCTGTATTCCTGATGAAGGGCTTTTGCCCGAAACGTCAATTTTCCTGCTCCTTGGATGCTGCCTGAACTGCTGTGCTTTTCCAGCACCATTTTAATTGTCTAAGTCTTGCCTTTGTTTTTCCAAATGGCAATAAGTTGGTCTGGTTATTCTCAGAAATCCAATTCCACGGACAATGGAATTCATGGCTCTGCAAAACAGAGAGAAGCGAGCCTGTTGGAAAACTAGAGTACCCTTAGACTGGTTGCTGCAAGCACTACAATCCTGCAGCAAGTGTCGCATAATAGTGTGGCAAAAGGTTTTTTGAATATATTAGGAACTTAAAGATAGGGAGCTATGGTGAGAAGAGAGAGAGATATTCTTGGTAGTTTATAATGTATTAGCTTCCTAATGAGGAACAGTTTGTCACTGCTGATCTTACCTTACAAGGCTTAAAAGCAGACATTTTGTCATAAGTTTGAGCCTGTCATTCAGAATTCAAATTTAAAGAAATCAGTTGAGAGGGATCATAATAAGCAAAGTAAATTAAATAAGAAAGAAATAAAATTATTTGGACAGAAGCACAATTTGGATTTACCTACCAAATAAATAAATCCTTAAATGCATTAAAAGGGAACAAACTAAACAAACTGCATGAACAAAGTTAACTTGGAAAAAATGTTATAGAAGCCATTACTAAGAAATGGCTAAAAGATAGATAAAACATGGAAAAAAATAAACAAGATCATTTGATCTACTGGGAAGATAGACTAGATGGTACAGCGCAGTGGAGTCTTAGTGATTATGGAGAAAAACACTGATGAGAGGATACAAAAGATAGGCTGACAGCAGAGGCTTTATGGATAGAACTTAGATACGGTAAAGCATTTAAAAAATATAGGGGGAGTATTACTTAGTAGCAGTTAAGTTGCAAATTATATAAATAATGTTTGGACAAGCATAGCAAAAAAAAAAAAGATGGCTTCCATACAAATTAGCATCAATGATGGACAAGTCAAAAATGTAGTGAATTTCCTGTGCATGCCCAAAGCAACTTTCATCACCGTAACCACACTCATAAGCCTCTTTAGCACACTCTCTTTAATGTCTTCATATCCTGACTAAAGTGCAGCACCCAGAATTGGATGAAGTATTCCTAGTGAGGTTAAACTAGTGTCTTCTAAAAATTCAATATCCTTGTACTTTATGATCCTATAAGAAAAGCTTGGAATACTGTATGCTTTACCAAGTGTTCTCTCAACCTCTCCTGTGACCTTTAATGACCAATGCACACATATGCCAAATTCTCTCTATTCCTGAAACTCCTTTAGAGTTTTCTCCCTTATTTTCTCTCCATGCTCTTCTCACCAAAAATATATCACCTCAAACTTCCTTGCATTGAACTTCATTTGCCATCTATTCACCACTCCACCAACTTGTCCCTTTTGAAATTCTACACTATCCTCCCATTACCCACAGATTACAATGCTTCTAAGTTTCAGGTCATTCACCAATTTTGAAATTATGCTGTACGGTCAAAGGTCGAGATAATAAAAATCTGAAAAAGCAAGGGTTTCCCTAGGGAACACTACTACAAACCTTCCCTCAACTTGTAAAACATGCATTAACCATTCTTCTGTTTCCTGTTGTACATCCAAGTTTTAGATTTTTTTTAGATTACTTGCAGTGTGGAAACAGGCCCTTCGGCCCAACAAGTCCACACCGACCCGCCGAAGCGCAACCCACCCAGCCCCAATCCCCTACATTCACCCCTTCATCTAACACTACGGGCAATTTAGCATGACCAATTCACCTAACCTGCACATTTTTGGACTGTTGGAGGAAACCGGAGCACCCAGAGGAAACCCACGCAGACACTGGGAGAATGTGCAAACTCCACACAGACAGTCGCCAGAGGTGGGAACTGAACCCGGGTCTTTGGCGCTGAGACAGCTATGCTAACCACTATGCCACTGTGCCACTCACATTCTGTATCCATGTTGATTTTAACCCATTTATTCCATGAGCTCTAACTTTTCTCCAATGACTGTTGTAGAAGTCTGCTTCAAATACTTTCTGGAAGTCTACACACATCATTCCAACAGAATGGTAGTGATCAACACTGTTACTTCATCCAAAAACTTTAGAAAGTTAGTTAAACATAATTTTTGTTTTGCCCTGAATTAATGTTTCTACAAGTTTCTCAACCACGGAAATTAAACAGATTCAAATGTAGTTGTTGGCTTATTGTTGAATGCTTTTTGAACAAGAGTGTACTATTTGCAATTCTCCAGTCCCCTGCACCACCTCCATCTTAAGAGTGAAATATTATTGCCATTGCCTTTGCAATTTCCAGTCTCACTTTCTTCAGTGTCTCTGCATGCATTTATTCCAGCCCCAATACCTTGTCAACTTTAAATACTGACAGCCTATCCAATGGTGGAAAAGGCTTAACTGGCCAAAAGGCTTACTCCTGTTTTTATTTATTATCTTATGACATTGGTCAATATGGAATCATTCCAATGACTAAACGTCCTCCTCTTTTACCATGGCCTGAGTAGCATCTTCTTTCCTGGTAAAGACAGGTGCAAAGTAGTTGTTCAATACTTTACCCATGCCCTCTGCCTCCACATAGAAATTGTATTCTTTGGTCCCTATTCAGCCCAACTCCTCCTATTTATATACATATAAAACGTGAATTCCAGAGTCTTCTACATTGTCAGCCAGTCTCCTTTCATAACCTCCTCTTTTTGCTTTTATTTAGTTCTTCACTAACTCTCTGAACCCTCAATATTTGACTTGGCTTTCAATTAGATTTTAAGTTGACATATCATAAGCCACACTTTTGCTTCTCCAATTTCCACCTCTTTTGTCATCAAACAAGCTCTATATTTGTTTACCCTAACTTCTAAATCAACAATTGACATTGTTAGAAAAGTCAATTCACCTAACATCCAAAAGTTAGTGGATCCAAATATGAATTTTTGCCAAGAACTAATCAGTTCTCCCTATCCACCTCAAGTACCAAGTTTCATTGAAATCTGTCAGTTTGAGATATCCCTTGATACATTAAGCATGGGTATGGGTCGAAGGCAGGGCTATGATGTTGAGCCACATTATTGTATCGAATGGCAGAGCAGGCTTGAGGGATTGAATGGCCTACTCCTGGTGCTATGTTCCTATATTGTTTACAGACAAACAGGAGGGACATGCATAATCAGATTGGAGTAAATTCTGAGTACTTGTGAAGTAATTTTGTCAAACTTCAGAAAGCAGTTTATTTGGAAATAGGACGTCCCAAAAACAGCCCAGCTGGAACTTCAGTGTCATATTTTGGTTAAGTTGTCAAATCGAAGCCTGGTCTGCCCTCTCAGGTAACTTTAAAGATCCCATAATATTACATGAAAAGCAAGGATGGTCTTCCAGTGTCCTGGTCAACTTTTAACTCAAAAAACGCATCGCAAACATATCTGATCATTGCTGTTTATGATGCCTTGTTGTGTTCAAATGTTTCAATAGTGGCTACAATTATAATGTTTCAATGACTGAAAAACACTATGGGATGTCCAGCAGTCGTGAAAGGTAACAAATAAACAAAGTTCTTTTCTCTTTCTTCAAGGATGACAATGCCAAAAGGAGTTTCAAATTCCAGTATACTTTATTTCAACTCATCTCTTGCATTCTTTCAGCATTCCAAATACAGAAAACTGGTACAAACTTCACTGCTAAATTAACAATGTACTGAAGACCATCATGATATTGAATATTGCAAAAGTCAAGTTTTAGAAAAATCACAAGACAACAATTCCTTTAACCTCATGTACATTTTGTAAACTGGAACCACTAACAGCAGTTCAGAAGACAAATCACTTTAGGGGACATTTTACTAAACAGCATCCCTATGGTATCAAAATTATTTTTCTTGAAAGTAGAAAGAAAAAATTCAAAGAATGAACAAATGTCAGTACAATAATATCACTTACTAGGTCATGGTATCTAATTTTTTCCCTACGACATTATGAATTAACAGAAAAAACAAATTAAACATTACTTTGATTAAAACAGACCATAAAACAGTTGCGTTGTAAACAACTGACTGCCACTCAAAGTTAAATTTAAACATCTCCACATTTCACATTCTTTTCAGCCTAAGAATATTCTGAAAGCACCAGATGTCTGAGAAGGGCATTTCCAACAGACAACACAAAATAAATATAGTTTAGTTTCAAATAAATCAGCAATCCTAGCTTATAAGTGCATAGACCAAAAATTCTACACATCAGGTGTATCATCATAATTCTAACTGTTTTAATACTCATGTTTCTGAAATCCTATTAAATCACTGAAATTTTGTTCTGAGAAAAAGGCCTAGTACAGAGAACACGTCGTGCAAGGATTTGTTTTATTTTTAAAAATTGAGCAGTAGACATACCAAGAATAAACGCCTTTACCAGCTTTTGCAGCACCCCTCTTTAAGCCACTTCATAAAATATTGGCTTTGCTTTGTGCACATATGGAAATCTGCTGAAAGATTTGGTGTTGCAGCTTTAGCTTTGAAAATGACCTATGCATGATTACCACAGGAATGCTTTTGGCAACAGCTGTAAAGAGGAAATTCTGCTTCAACGATAGTCTGGCTATTGCCCAATAAGCTAGCTTGCTGGAACTGGATAAAACTGCTAGCTACCTCAAAATTAGTTCCATTACAGAATAAAACACGTGGGTCATTAAAAGGATCTAATTTAAGGACAGAATCTAATCTACAAATGTGTAAATACCTATCACAAAGTTACTGGATGTACTAGTTCTGAAACAGAACATTAACATTACAAACTTTAGATTTTTGTGGCAAACAGCAGGAGAACTCATGTTGTTCTATAAGCTATATTAACACTGTTGAGGTAAATTAAGATCAAAATAAAATTCACGATGGCATAATATCCCTTTAAAAAGAACCCACAGCCAACTCTTTATAAACTCAGTTATGCCAAATGTACAAATCCTTAAAGCTTAGAGTCTATATTCATATAAAAGTGTCCCTGCACCATACTTTATTTTCCACAAATATCACCCAACACAATAATTTAAGTTTTGGGATCAACTGCAAAAAAAATCTGTGCTCACTGCTGACCTCAAAGTAAGGTCCCTGAAAAGGCTTAGTGATCTCTGTGGTGTGTTTTGCCTCTTTCAGGATCCTGAATCTGCCAAAGGAATCCTTTACATACAAGCAGTAATGTAATTAAACAGGTAAACGGTCGGTCAGTCAATCTGTGGCGATGCTGCTCCTTTAACCAGATTAGGTTGTCCTTGGTTTTCTTTTCCAGAGGATCGTAAACATTTAGATTCTGACGTGTCTGGTTTGGATGTGTTTTAGGGCCCATTTGATGATAGCTCACAGATACTGTCTCAGGGAAAACACTTTCGAGTTTTAAAAAAAATTTGTCCAAGGGGGGGGGGGGGGGGGGGGGGGGCAGTTTTCCCAGCTCAGCTTTTCTCTGGGTTTTTTTTTGGTTTTAGCAGTCTGCCTGTTCAGAGCTGCTGGTCAGTTTAAGCTGGGGAATCCAAAGAATCAGCGACATTGGAAAAGTGGTGCCATGCTAAGTCTCTCTGCCGGCTCTCTCGTGTAGGACCTTGTGTTTGATTTTACCTTTATTGCCAAGGGGATGTTTATGGGAACAGTTGCAGGCATTTGGAACAGCATCATTAAGTTGAGATCGTCTGTTGGGTTTTTGGATAGGTTGTTATTCGGTATTCTGTTCTCTTTTGTTTGCATTTCATTCAGTACTCTTTAAACAAAAAAGAATTTATTTACAACAGAGGAGTTTTGACCAGCTGCATCACTTCTGAACTATCCACCCATACCTGTTTAAAACAACTAGAAAATTTAGGGTCTGGGTCTGGGTTTCCTTTTTGAAATGTTTTGAGGGGTCTGGCCTGGTCCATAACAAATCACACTGAAGTACTGACAGAAAACTATTCCCAATAGTGAAATAAATAGTCCAAATAAGATAGATATAGGTGGAATGTCATTTTTTAAAAATTGACATTCTGCAAATAAGTTTTTTTTTAAACAAAGGACCAATGGAGGATATTTTAAAGTATGAAGTTATTACACAATTAAAAGCTAAATTACATCACATTCAACAAGTTATAATTTTTTTTCCAAAAGGGATGTTTCCTTAGAGAGAGATTAACAGCAAGTGCAAGTTCACATCAATTCATAGCTTGCTTGTTAATTGTAATGAAGTTGGGGAGCATTCTTCAACAACCACATACTCTGAAGCAACACAGAATCAATACCAACAATAATATTTTTTGTATCATTGTACTATTCTAGTGTTAGTTTTGCTGTCATCATTATCAAACTGAAAGTAAAGCCAATAAACTAAACTGAAATTTCAGTCAGATCTTGACAATTTTGTAGCAAGTGGGGTTCAGGTATAAATCTGAGCAAAAAAGTTAACCACTAAAAGAAATAATAAATAGGACTCCTTGATTTTCAAAGGTATTTTTAAAACCAAAAGTAGCATGAAGATGAAAAATAAATTGTCATATGTTGCAATACAACTAATAGAGACCATGGAACTGAAGAGTTCGCCACATCAGTTGACATAATGCTCTAAATATAATTTAGTTTATGTCAAATGCTCCTATAAATGATACAACTTAGTATAAAATAGTAAGGACACCTCAAACTTTTGGGTTTTTTTCCTGAAGGTCCCAGGGATAGCACATCCAGCAAGCACAGTTGAAAGATATTCCTAAGGGAATGCAAACCTAATTAAGGCCAGATATGTCTTTTTTTTCTAAAAGATATATTTTAGCACAAACCTACAAGTTAGAAAGTAAATGACGCCTCTGGCAATAGCTTAATGTCATCTGGAAAGTACAGGACTCTGTAGTTCTTTTCAGGAAACATCAGGTTTGAGCAAATTCTGTGCATTTAGGTCCAGACTGCACTCAACCAGAGAGAATGTGAAAAGAATTGGAAATAGGTCTGGGAAATATCTTAAAAATAAAACCAATAACATATGTATGGTCAGAAGTAAATACATATCATCCTATTGACCAAATGCAGTTCCAAGTCTTGGCAACTGCACCTTTCAAGTATAAGCAAGGAAATACAAATGAATGAATTACTGAGACACCAAGCATGGTGCCAGATATACCATTCGAATTACAAAAGCCAGGTTACCACAATAGTGGAAATGCAACTGCATATTGCTCAAAACCAGATACATATTACCAAATAGACTCTTAAAAAGCACCTGCAGCTTACAGTTTCTGTGCATGCCACAAATATACAAACTGGAATCGGTGTCTAACTTAATTGCAAAATCAGGTTAAATTGTTCTGTTATTCATCAAGTTCTGGGGCTTCAAACCAAACCTACTGATTCCTTTAAACAGGATTGGATATTGCGCATAATTCTCTTAACAAAACTTCTAGAATTCCAAGTAACCAATGCCAAGGCTAAGCAAATTGAAAGACAAATAGAACAATGCATAAACCCCTACAGGAAGACTTCTGTTATATTATGTTCAATAGAACATCAAGCTGTCAGCTAGCGAAATACATTTGAAATACTGCTGCAAAGTGGGAAACATGGCAGTCAATTTACATGCAGCGAGAGAGGTAGTTCTTCTATAATGCGATGGTTGCATTCTTGTGCCACCCTGTGTTATAGAAAAATTGCCCTTTAGAAACAGCGCTTAAAGTGTTGGTGATGTGATCACATTACAACCAATGCACATTTTAAAAGTTTGCACTTCAGAAATAATGCCCACAGTTCATCAGCTGCATTATAGTGAATCTGCATCAACAAAATGCACGTTACAGCAGATCGAGCTGTATCCCATAAAACAGGGTTAACATAAAGTGACCAGATTACGTCACTGTGCTGCTGCAGGATAAATATTGGCCAGAAAATCTGAACTTCAAAATTATGCCATTGAACTTTTAAATCCATCTGAAAAAGACGACAGATCTAAGCTGAAACATGGCATCTTTTGATAGGCCAGCACTCATTTAGTACACCAGACTACATGCTCAAGTTCCTGGACCGCACAACTTCAACTATCCAAGTAACCCAAAGGGAAGAGAGCACAGCAAAATAAACTCCCCACGAAGCTCAGGTACAATTGCACCGCAAAAGTAAAAATCACTTCAAAAAGATGCAGAACTTTGGAAGTTCAACCGGTCAGTTTCTGAAGTATAACTGAAGTATAAGTATAGCAAGCAATTAAAATCAACATCAGTCAAGGAGAACAGAAGAGAAACTGATGTATAATTTGAAAATACAGTCAATACATTTGAAATCAACATGATTCAATTAGGAACAAAGACCAGAAATTGCTGGAAAGTTCAGCAGGTCAAGCAGCATCTGTGAAATCAGAGTTAACGTTTCAAGTCCGATGACGCTTCCTCAGAGTTCGGAAGAATGGTGACCGGACCCAAATGTTAACTCTGATATCTCTTCACAGACATTGCCAGACCAACCAAGCTTTTCCAGCAATTTAGGGTTTTTGTTTGATTTACAGTAACTACAGTTCTTTTGGCTTTGATTCAGTTCGGGATGGGCATTAAGTGCTTGCATATCCAGCAGTCCACATCCTGTGAAAGAAACGTTTTTGAAAATGAACAAACTTGAAGAAAAAGACTGATATGTGAGAAGTAAAACAGCAGCATTAAGAAAAATACAAGTACTTTAATAAAAAGTACATCACCCCTCAATAGAAGACTGCAATTCACCATTTATCATAATAAATAAATTAAGACACGAACTAATAACAAAACGTTGATTCAAAATGACATGAGCTCTCAAAACCCTTCAGTAAGCAAAGTTCAGTAAGAGATAGAGTTTGCTCACAATAGATACATTGTGCCATCAAGTTGATTTGCCCGGTTTGTTGAGAAAGTGAGGTCTGCAGATGCTGGAGATCAGAGCTGAAAATGTGTTTAGATTAGATTAGATTACATTACAGTGTGGAAACAGGCCCTTCGGCCCAACAAGTCCACACCGACCCGCCGAAGCGCAACCCACCCATACCCCTACATTTACCCCTTATTACCTAACACTACGGGCAATTTAGCATGGCCAATTCACCTGACCTGCACATCTTTGGACTGTGGGAGGAAACCGGAGCACCCGGAGGAAACCCACGCAGACATGGGGAGAATGTGCAAACTCCACACAGTCAGTCGCCTGAATCGGGAATTGAACCCGGGTCTCTGGCGCTGAGGCAGCAGTGCTAACCACTGTGCCACCGTGCCGCGTGTTGCTGGAAAAGCGCAGCAGGTCAGGCAGCATCCAGGGAACAGGAGAATCGACATTTCGGGCATAAGCCCTTCTTCAGGAATGTTGCCCATACCACAGTAAGTGCACTATCAAAGTTTTTTAAAAATCTCCTCCCCAAGTTGGATACTTGAAAACTAACAGCAAATACAACATGCCCAGATTTAAAAATGAACTCCAAAACTTCAAACTTTATCACAAACAGATTTTCCATAAGATCTAGCAATTAGCAACTCACTACAGTTAGTTAGTGCACAAAGCCAGTTTCCCTTTATACATGACTACATGTGCACAAGGAACAAAAGCAAGCTACTTGACCCTTCGAGTCTGCTCTGCTATTCAATAAGGTCATGGCTGCTTGGATTTTAACTTCAACTCTACATTCTTGCACTTCCCCAATAATCTTTTACCCCCTGGTAATCAGGAATTTAAACACCTCTTCCCTAAAAATGTTTAGGAATCCTGTAGCCACTGCTTTGTGAGCAAGGGAATTCCAAAGACTCTCAACCCTCAGAAAAGAAGGTTGTTCATCTGTTTTAAATGGGCAACCTTTAAACAAGACCCTATAAATTACTAATACTAAATAATATGGGTGAGGAATTAAAGTACCACCACAAGAGAAGTAGCATTCAACAAATTAATGGGGCTAAAGATAGATAAGTTCCCTGGCCCTGATGGATTACATCCCAAGATCCTAAAAATAGCAGCTTGCATAGACAGAAGATTTCATGGAAAAATATTGGAATCAACTAAGAAATAACAGAATATTTGGAAAACTGTCATCTAGTCAAGCAGAATCAGCATGGCTTCACGAAAGGAAATCTTTTTAGCAAGTGGGGATAAGCGGTTCTTTTTCAGGTTGGCAACCTGTGACCAATGGGTTTCCATAAGGATTCATTGCTGGGACTGCAACTGTTTACAATACGTGTTAATAACTTGGAAGGAGGCAATGAATATACTGTAGTCAAGGTGTGCAGACAACACAAATAAATGGAAAGACAAGTTGCAAGAGAATTACACTTTACACAGATATTGATAGATTAAGTAAATAGGCAAAACATTGGCAAATGGAATATCATGTGGGAAAATGTGAAGTTGTTCATTTTGGAAGGAACAACAAAAGAAGAGCATTATTTAAAATGGAGAAAAACTGCAGAACGTACCAACACAAAATGCCCATTTAAAACAGATGTGCATGAAACAAAAGCTAACACAGGTAGAGCACATAATGAGGAAGGCCAATGAAATACTGAATCGAGAATCCTGATGAAGAACTTATGCCCGAAACTTCGATTCTCCTGCTCCTTGGGTGCTGCCTGTCCTGCTGTGCTTTTCCAGCACTATACTCTCGACTAGGACACAGACCTCTCTGCATCTCAGAACTCTGCAACCTCTCACTTTTTAGACAATATGTTTTTCCCACTCTTTCTGCCAAAATGTAAACTTTTACGTTTTCGCACATTGCACTCAATTTGCCAAATCTTCACCCACTCACTATCCTTTTGTAGGCTCATGTCTTCTTCACAACTCACTTTCCTACCAATCTCTGAGCCATCAGAAAATTTAGTTACCAAACCTTCATTCTCTTCATTAGAAAATTTCCATAAATGATTTGAAGTATTGAGGCCCTAGCACTGATCCCTGTGGCACACCACTCGTAACATCCTACCAGCCTGAGAAAGACGGACTTATTCCTACCTTTGGTCCTGGCAGCATCAGTTTTCAATGTCAATAGGTTACTCCTACACTACTCCGTGGGCGGCATGGTTGTTCAGTGGTTCGCACTGCTGACTCACGGCACCAGGGACTAGAGTTCAATTCCAACCTCGGGCGACTGTCTGTGTGGAGTTTGCACATTCTCCCCGCGTCCTCCAGATGCTCCGGTTTTCTCCCAAAGGTGTGCAGGTTAGGTGAATTGGTCATTCTATAGTGCCCATAGTGTTTGGTGCATTTATCAGGGGGAAATAGGATAGGGGAATAGGTCACTCTTTGGAGGTTTGGTGTGGACTTGTTAGGCCAAATGGACTGTTTCCATACTGTAGGGAATCTAATCTAATCTACACCATGAGCTTTTATTTTCCACAATAATTTTAACATGGCACCTCATCAATTGCCTTGCGGAAATCTAAGCACGATACATCCACTATTTCCCCTTCAACTACAGCACAATTTATAGCGTCATAGCGATGTACAGCACAGATTCCAACAAAATTAGTCAAACACGATTTTCCTTTGACAAAACCATACAGACTCTGCCCAATTATCTTCAACTTATTAAAGTTGCCGTTATAATGTCTTTAATAATAGCTTCTAACATTTTTCCCATGACAAATGTTAAGTTAACTAGCCTGTGGCTTCCTGCTTTCCACCTCTCTCCCTCCTTGAATAAAATGGAGTTACATTAGCTTTGTTCCTATCTCAAAGATCCTTCTCTGAACCTAATGGGTTTTGGAAAATTAAAACCAACGCATTGACTATTTCACTGGCTTCTTCCTTTAAGACCCTAGGATGCAATTCATCATTCATCCTGGGACCTGACAACTATTTGTATTATACTGCAAAAATACAGACTATCAGAAACTGCTTACTTCAAATTCCCACACCTTCATTTCTGAATTCATTTGATTTTCGACTACTTATCTTCAAATACCATTGATTTGTTGTTTCTACATGCTGTAAACAAGAATCCAACTATTTATAATTGTACTTGCTCATCAGCAATACTTGTGATATTTTCAATCACAACAGCACAGCATTCCAAAACCAGAAGGATATACTGATTGTAGAGTCAACACTTTGATTTATGCTTGCAATTCATGCAAACAGTTGCCTGAAAACACCCAGTAGATAGAAAAAAGGAAGTAATCTGGATTCCCTTGCTCTGCATCTTTGTCTTCTTTAAAACTTCCAAATGTGCATTAAGACTTTTTCAGAGCACTGGTGGATGTCAGCTATAATTCAATTTCATCAGAGACAGAAGGATCTGCAATCAGGCCATCACACCATAGATTTAAGCACTCATTTTAGACTGACAATTCAATGTAATACGGAGTAATGAAATGTTGTACACTATCAAGCATTGTTTCTAATGACGCAATAAACCAAATCTGTACTCTCAGGTGAATGCAAAACAGTATACCATGTCATTACTTTCAGGGAGAAAGTATAAGAGGGAGTACACTTCATTGGTTGTAAAGCTCTTTAAGTCCTTCAATTATAAAAATTATTTTATTTGTTTATATATTTGCCAGTTCTTTCTTTCAGTGTCAGACAGCATGGAAACAAACCCTTTGGTTCAACCAATATATGCCTAACAGTCCCAAACTAAACTAGTCCCACCTGCCTGCTGCTCGCCCATATCCCTTCAAACATTGCCTAATCATGTAATTATCCAAATGTTTCTAAATCATCATAACTGTGCCCACATCCATCGCTTCCTCAAGAAGTTCATTCCACGTGATCCACCCAATGTAAAAAAATTTGTCCCTTGTCTTTTTTAAAATCTCTCTCACCTTAAAAATGTGCCCCTTAGTCTAGAAATCCCCCACCGTAGGGAAAAGACTCCAACAATTAACCCTATCTATACCACTCATGATTTATAAACTCAGGTCACCTCTCAACCTCTCTGCTCCAGTGGAAAAAGTCCCTGTCTATCCACTCTTTCCCTATAACTCAAACTTTCCATACCTGGCAACATTCCAGTAAATCTCTTCTGAACCCTTACTAGCTTAATATCCTACCTATAACTGGGCGATCAGAACATGTGATTTCCGGTGACATATTTCACTGATTGATTGATTTAGTTATTGAGTAAATCACTGCTGACACTGGGATTTGCACTGAAAACAAATGCTGGAGATCACAGATCAGGCAGCATCCATGAAGAGAAAGAAAGCTAACACTGATGCCAACTGATCTCAAAACAGTTCATATGTAAGTGGTTGGAGGAGGGTTAACATTCAGGCTAAATATTCCCCCTCAAATTCTACTTTCCCTCTCCCACACCGATACTTCTCCGTTTTCTTTTCCTCATCTATCTCGCTCCTTCATCCCTTCTGCTCTCTACACTAGCCCATCTCTCAGTTCTCCCTCCTCTCACTCATTTTGCCTTCCTGTGCTCTTTTAACTTCAAGAAAATAATCCATGGGGCACTGCACTCCCAAAATTCACAGATCTAAAAGAGAACTCCTTTTCACAAAGAAAGGAACCTCGCCAGGGAAATGAATGACCACAAACAGCAAAACTGCTTCAGTAATTTACTGAAAATGCAGTACAATCACAGTTCTGTATAAAGGCAGGGCCAGCACCCATGAGGTGACAATCTATTGCAGGAACCTCAATAAGTACCATCAGACCAGCTTCATAAGGCCAACAGATGTAGGAACAGATGGAAGCCATTCAGCCCATCATGTGTGCCCCTCCATTCAATCAGATCATGGCTGATCTGATGACCCTTAACTCTGCTTTCCTGCTTTAATTTCCATCACCCCCCACACACAAACCCTAATCCCTCAACTGCTTAAAGTTCTGTTTCTCTCAGCCTTGAATATACTTAATGATACAGTCTCAACAGCCTTCTGTGGTAAAGAATTGGGGAGCACCCTGGAGCCAAAGGCTTGTGATTCTCAATTTCTTAACTACACAGCCAGAGCTCAGGTTCTTTCCCACCATTCGCCTAAAGGAAGCCAGAGACCGTTCCAGCTCACCTCCCACTCAGTGTTTGACAGCAGTTGTTTGGACAGGCTGCTTCTGACTAGCCAATGGGAGTTGGTGAAGCTGGTCCAGTACCTGCAGACCTACTTGGCCCTAACTGGCATGGGGTGGCTATCAGAACTGCATCTGGTCACAAAATGTCCCTGAACAACTGTTTCAAGGTGGTGTCCAGAGGGGAGGGCACCCCTCCCTAGCACTAGACCCCTTCTGTCCTCCTGTGAAATCCTATGGCTGATAGAGGTAGAGTCACAGTCATACAGAACAGAAACAGCCCCTCCAATCCAACTCATCCATGCTGACCAAGCCCCACTTCTGAAGTGAAAGCAGAAAGCCTCCTTTACCCAGAGCCAGCTTGCAGCACCACCACTAAAAAGCAGAGAGAAAGCATAAATGTGTATTTTTGAGATTTACAAGTTGAAATGAGTGAAACATCACAGGGGAGAGTGCAAGATCTCAACTATGTACACTTTATGAAAATGATTTGAAGCGATAGAAGGTATAGTTGCCACAATTGCCGATAACTCAAATGTAGGTAAATCAGATTGTGAGCAGGCCACAAGAGAGGCTACAGAAATATATAAATGGGTTAAGTGAATGGGCAAAGATACAGCAAAATGGAATATAATGATGGAAATTGCCAAATTGTCGATTTTGGCAGGCAGCATAAAAAAAGCAGCACATAATTTAAATGGTGAGAGAGACTGCAGAGCTCAGAGATGCAGAGAGACTGTGTTTTAGTACCTGAACTGCAAAAGGTTAGTTGTATGCTTGCTAATTATTTGCTGCACTGCAACATCATTCATCGCAAGGGGAGCAGAATACAAACCTTAGGAAAGTTATAGATTAGAACAGAATTGTAAAATCCCTACAGTGTGGAAGCAGGCCATTAGCCCACTGAGTCTACGCTAATCCTCCAAAGCACATTCCATCCAGGTCCACCCACCTACTGACCCTATCCCTGTATCCCAGCATTTCCCATGGTTAATCCACTTAGCCACTCTAGGAGTTGGGAGGTGATGTTACGGCTGTATAAGACATTGGTTAGGCCACTTTTGAAATAGTGTACACAATTCTGGTCTTCCTGCTACAGAAAGGAGGTTGTAAAACTTGAAAATGGTTCAGAAAAGATTTACAAAGATGATACCAGGGTTCAAGGATTTGAGCTGCAGTGAGAGGCTGAATAGGCTGGGGATGTTTTCCCTGGAACATCGGACTCGGAGGGGTGACCTTAAAAAGGGTTTATAAAATCATGAGGGGCATGGTTAGGGTAAATAGATAAAGGTCTTTTCCCTGGGTTGGGGGAGTCCAGAACTAGAGGACATAGGATTAGGGCGAGAGGGGAAAGATTTCAAAGGG
Source organism: Chiloscyllium plagiosum (assembly GCF_037043375.1). Lineage (NCBI taxonomy): Eukaryota > Metazoa > Chordata > Chondrichthyes > Orectolobiformes > Hemiscylliidae > Chiloscyllium > Chiloscyllium plagiosum. The sequence continues at coordinate 46,607,631 of NW_028270162.1, read as the reverse complement.
ATCCAAGGGGCAAATTTTTCATGCAAAGGATGGTGCGTGTAAGGAATGGAAGTGGTGAAGGCTGGTACAATTACAACATTTAAAAGGCATCTGGATGGGTACATGAATAGAAAGGGTTTGGAGAGATATGGGTCAATTGCTGCCAAATTGGACTAGATAAATTTAAGATATCTGGTTAGCATGGACAAGTTGGACTGAAGAGTCTACTTCCGTGCTGTATATCGCTATGACTTTAAGTATTACTAATCAATAAGGCATCATCCCCATCCCCACCCCCATGAAGCTGGGGCTGGGGGACTTCAGAAATGGCATTCCCACTTCTGAGTTTATGACAGAGGGAAGGTCACTATTGATGCAGCTGAAGATAGTACTGTATTGTCCTTGATCCAACTAAGAAACTCTTGCACAGATGTCCTGGAGTGACAGTATTGACTTCCAGCAACCACAGCCACCTTCCTTCATGCTTGATATAAATTCAACCTATACAGAGATCTTCCCATCGATTCACTTTTTTCAAAGTCGCCTTGATGTGAAGGGCAAACACAGTCATCTCCCCCTAGAGTCAGCTCTACTTCGGATAAGGTTGTAATGAGGTCAGGAGCGGAGTGTCCCCAAAAACACAACCAAACCAAGTGTCAAAAGCAGGTTGTGCATCTGCTACTTGATCACGCTACCACAACCCACCTTCAGTCACCTTACTGATGACCAAGGAGACTAACGGACAAGTGTAAGCAGCAGGAATTGCCTTTTTTTTGTATACAAGACAAAGTGGGAAAATTTTCCACATTGTCAGGTAGATTGCGGTATTGAAGCTGTACTGGAATAGCTTGGCTATAGCCACAGCTAGTTCTGGACCGGAAATCTCCATTACTATTGCCGGAATGCTGTCAAGGCCCATAGACTTTACAATATGCTCTTAGATGCCAGCCCAAAACTACTTTTGTGGTAATAAGTTTCTTCTAAACTTTCTTTCGCCCCTCTTTGAATGCTTCCCACTAACTTACCTTCAAATAGCCTTTATCAGGCTCAGTTTTACAAAATCTCAACAACAGTGCTCATCAGTCTCTAGAGAATTCAGTATTTTAAATGAACCATGCTTGAACAGCAGAATACTTTGGATGGCAGAGATAATTTTTACATCCATTGTATACCAGAGCGAGTGTTAGAGGAGCACAATGTAACTGCTTACTTGGAAATTAACTTTGGGCTAAAGGGACTAATCAAATATTAGCTCCATTTCGATCTAAATATTTCCCTTAATCTGTATTCTTTTTCTGATGGGACAGTGCTTTGTCTGGTCCCGGAAATATTGCAAATTTACACGAATGTGGGAAACAAAAGTCTACAACAGGGCAAGTAAAGAGACTCGTCCAAAGTTATAGAGACTTTATACAATTTGGCTGAGATTGAAACATTAACTTCTGTCTGACCTTGTTAAAGAACTCGAGCTTGCTGAGAGATGAGGAGTGGGCGTGAACATTTCAAGATAGTCTGAGACATAATTGAACTCAGTAGCTTCACTGTAGATTTCATTCTGAATTTAAAAGAAAAGCTGTTTTTATTTTATAGCACACCAGTAATTTTTGTTTTCCAAGGCCCAGGCCTTGAATCTAGCAAGTTCATACTGGGGGACCCACAGTCTTCAGACACAAATGATTGGCACTTCTCTTCATTTAATCAAGCAACAAGTCATGCAGTTTCTGCATGTGGATATGCTGAACATCTTAAAAACCTTCAAGACATCTGCCATATCTTACGTGGGTTACTACTAATCACTCCTCCCTTTCTGGACGTCATCAAGGAATGTCACGACTTAAAGTTTTTCTGTGAATAAACACGGGCCATTTTTGAACAGATGACACAACCAAAGGGAGATGGGTGACCTAGTGGTTTGGTCACTAGATTAATAATGTCCTGGGAGGTAAGCTCAAATCCCAGCAAACCAGCTGGTGAAATTTAAATTTGATGAATAGAATCTGCAATTTAAATCCGCTTTCAGTAACAGTGAACATAAAACTATCTATTGTCACAAACCCACATGGCTTACTACTATCCTTTACAAAAATCTACAGACCTTACCTTGTTTGACCAACGCAACTTCACATCTACAACAAGCCACTCGACTCGAGAACAATGAGGATGGGCAAATTGGCATTGCCAATGATGTCCACATCCCATTAAAAGAGTAATTTGGAAAAAAAAAGTCAAGTCCTTTCCTGCCTAAATTGAAGTAAGCTATAAACATTTATATGCCATATCTTTGGACAGACCATAAAGCCCACTGAACTGAAAACCTAATTTAAAGTCAAATATAACACCGAAAAAAAGCTGATTTTTTTTTAAATTGCAAAAAACTGTCTTTAAGCACACCAATGCTTGATAATAGAAATACAAAAAAGGCAACAGGAGCTGCGAAAAAGGTGCTGTCAAAGTTAGTCCTAAAAATAGAAGTAACAAGTTACAATCATGGAAGGACTTGTCTACAAAAGAGATGACTGCTCACTCAACCAACTGCTTCAAACAACAAAATTCTCAAGTGCCCTCAATTGCTTGTTCCTTAAGCATGACTGGATTTTTAACCTGAATCAAAGTAGACTTGTAATTAGCGAAGAATTAAGAAGGAGTGGTTTTGTAAAGCAATTTAAACAGTACCTAATGAAGTGTTCCAAAAATGAGAATGAGGATAGGGGCTGCCACAGATATTTGTTCATGCAATACAATAATTCTGCACATCTATTCAAGAATATGGTGCCTGCAGTGATCTTTGAACGTAGAAATAGGAATAGTGTAACCTGACAAATTGTGCACAATCTGATATTCAACATTACCTCCTTCCCAGTATTCTTAGAATCAGGAGAAGCAAAATATCTGCGTATACCCAAACCCTACCCAATCAATGACTAAGAAAAGCATCTTTCAGTGTCATCACATTCTCATTAATTTCCTGCTCAGAATGGAATTGAAGTAACTGCATGAGTGAAACCAGCAAGTTGCTGATACCACTTTAGCGCCATAAGCATGTAAGATGAAACTGAATAGAAATTTAATAAAAACAGCAAATAAACATAGTTACTAAAACTACACCAATGATTACATTCTTCATTGTCTTTTCCTTGTGGTGAAGTTCATTTGTGGTCATTTTCTGCCTTCAATATAAAATTAACACCCTAAACTGAATAGGATGCTTTCAGAGACAGAACTATAAGTTCACCAGCAATCTTAATAAAACAGTTATTAAAATACTACAGATCATTACTATCAGGAAAAAATAAATCCTTTATTTATAACTGCTCAATTTTACTAAAAATATGTAGGTCAGCAAGTGACATGACGGGCAAGAGGAATTTGATGTGGGTTAGAAAAGCAGAGTTTTGGACACGCTCAAGTTTATGGAGGATAGGAAACAGTGGGCTGGCCACAAAGGACATTGAACATTTATCAGAATTCACCGATCTGAAATTCCTAATGAAGGGTGTTTGCCCAAAACATCGATTTTCCTGCTCCTCAGATGCTGCCTGGCCTGCTGTGCTTTTCCAGCAACACACTCTCAACTCTGATCTCCAGCATCTGCAGTCCTCACTTTCATCTTGTCAAGTCAGCAGCTCAGCTTGAACATTGCACTTCAGCCAGAGGCATAGATTGAATCAATCAGTCATAGAGATGTACTGCAGGGAAACAGACCCTTCAGTCCAACTTGTCTATGCCAACCAGATGTCCCAATCCAATCTAGTCCCACCTGCCAGCACCTGGCCCATATCCCTCCAAACCCTTCCTATTCAGAAACCCATCCAGATGCCTTTTAAATGTTGCAATTGTACCAGCCTCCACCACTTCCTCTGGAGTTCATTCCATACACTTACACCTGTGCGTGAACAGGTTGCCCCTCGGGTCTCTTTTTATATCTTTCCCCTCTCACCCTAAACCTATCCATTCCAGTTCCCCACCCCAAGGAAGACACTTTGTCTATTTATCCTATCCATGCCCCTTATGATTTTATAAACCTCTAAGGTCACCCCTCAGCCTCTGAAGCTCCAGGGAAAACAGCCCCAGCCGATTAAACCTTTCCCTATAGTTGAAAACCTCCAACCCTGGCAACATCCTTGTAAATCCTTCCTATAGGAAGGAGACCAGATTTGCACGGAGTAGCAGTGGGAATGGAAGACAATGGCTTTGATCTTTCCAATGTATCACTAGATAAAACTGCAACTTGATCCAGATCTGAATGTTGGGTAAGTAATTAGATAGCATAGAGGCACGGAAAGGTTCAAGAGCAACAGCAGTAGGGATGGTGCTGGGTTTGATCAGCATGCATGCAGAACTTGACATCATTTTTTTTTTACAGTCATTATTGTAAACAGCAAACAACAGCATATGGATTCAGATGAACTATTGCAGGACATTCTTTAACAATGACCAGAAAGGCAACAATGGGCCCCAACAAGGCCAATGTTACACCATTTAGCTACGGTTTGTGTATTGCACAATTTCTGGCTGGAACAGAACTAGTTTAAAATAAAACTTCAAATTGTTGCACCATATACGCAAACTAAAATAGAACTTCAAATATGTTGGAAAGCATACACATTCCTGTTCGGAAATCTGAGAAGGGGTTTCCATTCTGGTTTGATAGGAATCCTCAAAATCTCAGGATCTATTATAATCTATAGATTCTGCCATATGCAAGGCATGTGGAATTTGTAAGACTGAGTAAATGAGTTACTGGGAGGTTTGTACACTCTTTCAACACCTCAAACTCATCTCTGCACGCTCCTGACAAAGCATCTCAATGTATTGTGTGTCTCTCCAAATGAACCTTCATTGTTCTAATCAATCACAAGCCAAGGTTTCAAAGACTTGGTAAGTATATTTTCTCTCTTCAGGGATGCCTTGAGGACATCCCTTAAATATGTGTTGTCTTCTTGGGAGATTCCGATGATGCGCAAATTTAAAATATAGACTAAAAGCAAATTACTGCAGATGCTGGAATCTGAAACCAAAAGAGAAAATGCTGGAAAATCTCAGCAAGTCTGGCAGCATCTGTAAGAAGAGAAAAGAGCTGATGTCGAGTCTAACTGACCCTTTGTCAAAGCTAAGGGAGAAATAGGGAGGTATTTATACTAGGCTGAGAGAAGGGGAGTCATGGCTCCAGAAGCAAAGGTAGCAATATAAAAAGGTGATAATGACAGTGCATAGAGAAGAAGATTAGGAGCTGTGAATGACCAAGGATGAAGCCAGTGCTATGTGACAAAATATGTGGGGGATGGGGGGGGATGGTGAAGCAGAGGCAAAATGGAAAACAGGGGAGAAGGGTAGCAAAGGGGGAAGAGGAGAGGAAAAAGGTGATGAGAGAGTGGGGCGCGAGAGAAAGAGAGACAAATCAAGAAATAAGAGGTACAGAACAGTGAAAAAAAAGGATAAGTAAAATAAATGAAATAAAATTACGGAGCAGAATGAAAACAGAGAGGTCGAGATGGGATAATGATCTGATGTTGTTGAATTCAATGTTGAGACCGGCAGGCTGTAACGTGCCTAGGCGGAAGTGAAGATGCTGTTTCTCCTGTTTGCGTTGAGCTTCACTGGAACATTGCAGCAGGCCAAGGACCCTGAAGTACTGCTCTTCGCTCCGACAGGATTTTCATTTGTGTCTCTCCCCCTGTCCACCTTCACTGCTTTCTTTTTCTCTGTGTTAGGCAAGGTGTTTACTAAAGACTCGCTCCTTGGCCTGCTGCAATGTTCCAGTGAAGCTCAACGCAAACAGGAGGAACAGCATCTCATCTTCCGCCTAGGCACGTTACAGCCTGCCGGTCTCAACATTGAATTCAACAACATCAGATCATTATCCCATCTCGACCCCTCTGGTTTTCATTCTGCTCTGTAAATTTCATTTCATTTATTTATTTTTTTAATATTTTTTTTCACTGTTCTGTAACTCTTATTTCTTGATTTGTCTCTTTCTCTCTCTCCCCACTCTCTCATTACCTTTTTTCCTCTCCTCTTCCCCCTTTGCTACCCTTCTCCCCTGTTTTCCATTTTGCCTCTGCTTCACCCCCCATCCCCCACATAGTTTGTCACATAGCACTGGCTTCAGCCTTGGTGATTCACAGCTCCTAATCTCTCTATGCACTATTATCACCTCTTTATTGCTACCTTTGCTTCTGGAGCCATGACTCACCTTCTCTCAGCCTAGTATAAATACCTCCCTATTTCTCAACAAAGGGTCAGTTAGAGTTGAAACATCAGCTCTTTTCTCTCCTTACAGCTGCTCAACCTGCTGAGATTTTCCATATTTTCTCTTCTGGTTTAGAAAAGAGTAGTTGTTTCAGGAATTTGGTGTCAAGACATAAGAATAACATGCCTGGTTTTGGTCAATGGAGCAGGTTTTGGGTAATTAGCACCTTGATTTGGGAGAGGACATAGGTAAAAACAATGACTGCAAATGCTGGAAACCGTTTGTTTGGCCGAACTGGTCCTCACCCTTAACAATTTCTCCTTTGAGTCCTCCCACTTCCTCCAGACCAAAGGGGTAGCCATGGGCACACGTATGGGCCCCAGCTATGCCTGTTTCTTTGATGGCTACGTAGAGCAGTTGATCTTCCGTAATTACACCGGCACCACTCCCCACCTCTTCCTCCGCTACATTGATTACTGCATTGGCGCCACCTCGTGCTCCCGCGAGGAGGTTGAGCAATTCATCAACTTCACCAACACATTCCACCCTGACCTTAAATTTACCTGGACCATCTCTGACACCTCCCTCCCCTTCCTGGACCTCTCCATCTCCATTAATGACGACCGACTTGACACTGACATTTTTTACAAACCCACTGACTCCCACAGCTACCCGAATTACACCTCTTCCCACCCTACCTCTTGCAAAAATGCCATCCCGCATTTCCAATTCCTCCGCCTCCGCCGGATCTGCTCCCAGGAGGACCAGTTCCACCACAGAACACACCAGATGGCCTCCTTCTTTAGAGACCGCTATTTCCCTTCCCACGTGGTTAAAGTTGCCCTCCAACGCATCTCATCTACATCCCGCACCTCCGCCCTCAGACCCCACCCCTCCAACCGTAACAAGGACAGAACGCCCCTGGTGCTCACCTTCCACCCTACCAACCTTCGCATAAACCAAATCATCCGCCGACATTTCCGCCACCTCCAAACAGACCCCACTACCAGGGATATAATTTCCCTCCCCACCCCTTTCCGCCTTCCGCAAAGACCGTTTCCTCCATGACTACCTGGTCAGGTTCAGGCCCCCCCTCCCCCACAACCCACCCTCCCATCCTGGCACTTTCCCCTGCCACCGCAGGAACTGTAAAACCTGCGCCCACACCTCCTCCCTCACCTCTATCCAAGGCCCTAAAGGAGCCTTCCACATCCACTAATATCATTTATTGTATCCGTTGCTCCCGATGCGGTCTCCTCTACATTGGGGAGACTGGGCGCCTCCTAGCAGAGCGCTTTAGGGAACATCTCCGGGACACCCGCACTAATCAACCACACCGCCCCGTGGCCCAACATTTCAACTCCCCCTCCCACTCTGCCAAGGACATGGAGGTCCTGGGCCTCCTCCACCGCCGCTCCCTCACCACCAGACGCCTGGAGGAAGAACGCCTCATCTTCCGCCTCGGAACACTTCAACCCCAGGGCATCAATGTGGACTTCAACAGTTTCCTCATTTCCCCTTCCCCCACCTCACCCTTGTTCTAAACTTCCAGCTCAGCACTGTCCCCCTGACTTGTCCGGACTAGTCCTATCTGCCTATCTCCTTTTCCACCTATCCACCCCACCCTCTCCTCCCTGACCTATCACCTTCATCCCCTCCCCCACTCACCCATTGTACTCTATGCTACTTTCTCCCCACCCCCACCCTCCTCTAGCTTATCTCTCCACGCTCCAGGCTCACTGCCTTTATTCCTGAAGGGCATTTGCCCAAAACGTCGATTTCAAAGCTCCTTGGATGCTACCTGAACTGCTGTGCTCTTCCAGCACCACTAATCCAGAATTGGGAGAGGACATAGCTGTTGGACCATCATTCTGATCACCAGATTTGGAGAATAAAGTGGAAGCACTATTGATAGTGCTTCTTCAGCTCCTTGAGGTGCCTGCTGTTAAAAACTGTCTCAATTCCTAAAGCTTATAGGAGCATGCACACATGAATACTACACACAACTTTGGGGGATTTATAAATTTCCTGCTTTTATTCTTTGCCAGCCTATTTCCTTCCTTCATTTAATATGATTTGAGGAACTCAAACAGCTCTCTAAAAACAAAACTGTTAAAACGATCAGGGAGTTTGAAGAAAGTCATGCTTCAATTGAAAATAAATAATTTTCAACCAATTCAGGAATTATGTGGATCTTTGCAGACAAATAGTTAATAGGAACATTAAATAAATCATTGATGCACAAATAAAAGGAAGTTCAAATGGTTTTCCTTAAATTTAAAACAAATATCATAACTGGATTTTCTCCCATTATAACACAACATTGATGTCCCTGAAGTCTAAGTTGTCATTAGCTTATAATGGAAATAAGGTAATAAAAATGTTCACAGTTCCTCAGAGGAATGACTGCTGACATACACAAAATAAATAATTGCTTTTATGGCAGCATCTCCTGTCTGAGCTTCAAGTAGTCTTGGGCTCCAGAAGGAAACAAGGTAAAATTCACATCAACTTGTAGAGATTATGATCCGTCACTGAAGAACTGCAAATAAAGTAATATTTAAAAATCATAATTCAGTTTTGAATCCACAGTGCTGTGACACACCTTTGCACTGATTCTAATAAGTAAAAATACCTTTCACATCAGCTTCACTCTCCATAGCTACTTCACAAGATTGTAATCAAACCAAAAAGCTTATACAGGGTCAAAGGAGATGACAAATGGACTGCTGACCAATAACTTAAAACCTATCTTTAAGATCTGGAGATGCCGGTGTTGGACTGGGGTGTACAAAGTGTTGTGTGGTTTTAAGATCGGTCTCAAAAAGGGGAGCTTTGTGGAAGGATCCCTGAGCTTTAGGGATACAGGACTGAAGATACAGTGGTGAATAATGCAGCATGTATAAAAGGACAGAATTGAAGGAATAAAAATATAGTTCCCAAGTTGCTGCTGTTACATAATAGGATAACAGAGGCACGGAGCCATTTGGGCAAACCATTTGAGGTAAATGCTGTGACCCAGACATGACTTCGAACACAGTACGTAAAAGTATTACTCTACTTGAATTTTTTTTTTTAAAAAACGATTGAGAAAGAGATAAACATGCTGCCCTTACCCTTCTAGATGATAGCAGCTGTAATTTTACAAGATGCTGTCCAAGAAGCCATGGTGAATTTCTGCAGTGCATCATTTAGATGATACTCGCTGCTGTCTGTGCATTCATGGGGAAGGGAATGAATGTTCAGGGATGTGGTGCTAATCATGTAGGGCGCTTTGTCCTAGATGACATTGTGCTGGAGTGTTATTGGACCTGCACTCATACAGGCAAGTGGGGAGCATTCGATCAAACTTCTCAAAAGCGTGTGCGTGTCAACAGAAGTTATACAACTAGCTTTGAACATCATGAATTCACTGCTTGAACATGTGGTAGGACAGAGGCAATAGCAACTTTCAGAAAAGTAGTTGGATTAACATACAGGGGTTCAAAATAGGAAAAAGTGTGACCAAATGAATAGTTCCTTCAAGGAAAGAATGTAGGTACACATGATCAGATAGTCCCTTCTCTACTGCGTAACAACTTGCAATTTGGTTGAACATGGAGGGAAACTCCAATGGGAGCGCTTAAGCTAGATAATCCAAAAAGACTCAAGTCCTGACCAGTTACACAAGCATATACCCTTAGTTTAGATGTAAGCATATAATCTCAACTGACAATTCAGTGCAACTCTGAGCAGATGTTTCACTGCCAAAACTACTGTTCGTTAATCAGGATTATTAAACTGCCCCTCTCAGATAAAAACCATCTCAGTAGGAAATGATTTCTCCACTTCCATTGCCAGTGCCTACACATCAAAATCACTTATCTAGGTCATTAATTTGTCATTTAAGAGACCGTGCTGTGCAAAAGGTACTGATTGCATTTTCCTTTAAAAACACCGAACTGACTTTCAAATATCTCACATCAAATTGCAAGTTCCTTCTGTACTGCATTTAACAACACATAGGAGGGTCAGCTAGAGAAAGATCTGCTCTTTTCTTGATCAGATCCGCTTCACAGCCTCAGCTCCATTGTTGAAACAGTTAGTATTTCTGATTCCCACAGCTATGTTTACCCACAGAAATGGACTAACAATTCAAAAGCAGGGATTGCGTCTCATACATTTGCTGTATCTACAGAAAATAGTTCCCCATTTAAACCAACTTTACCAAAAAAGGACATAGTTCAAAGAACCTAGGGTGGCAACATGGTGGCAGTGGTTAGCACTGCTGCCTCAGCACCAGGGAGCCTGTTTTGATTCCAGCCTGGTGCAACTGTCTGTGTGGGGTTTGTATGTTCTCCCTGTATCTGCATGACTTCCTCTGGGGGCTCCAGCTCCCCCCCACTCCCACAGTCCAAAGATGTTCATGTTAGGTAGACTGGCTATGCTTAAAAATGCATCCAAGGAGCTTCGAAATCAACGTTTCGGACAAAAGCCCTTCATCAGGAATAAAGGATTCTTGTAGAGAGAGGAGGAAAACTTCTTCAAGGCAGGCGTCCTTGCAAGAGGATTCGCAGTAGGGTTAAAATCAACGAGGTAAAAACAATGACAGCAGATGCTGGAAACCAGATTCTGGATTAGTGGTGCTGGAAGAGCACAGCAGTTCAGGCAGCATCCAAGGAGCTACAAGAATCCTTTATTCCTGATGAAGGGCTTTTGCCCGAAACGTCGATTTCGAAGCTCTTTGGATGCTGCCTGAACTGCTGTGCTCTTCCAGTACCACTAATCCAGAATCTGGTTTCCAGCATCTGCAGTCATTGTATTTACCATGCTTAAAAATTGTCCCACAGTGCCCAAGAATGGGCAGGTTAGGTGGATTTGCTATGATAAAAGCCCTATGCAGGGTTACAAAGATGGGTAAGGGTGTGGATTTGGGTGGGATGCTCTTCAGAAGGTGGGTACAGACATTATGGGCTGAAAGAATCACAGCGCAGAAAATGGCCTATGATTCATGGTGTTTTTAAGCCATTTAACACCAAAAAGAGCTTGCCAGTTTATGGTGACAGAATGCTCCAACTTCACAATGAGGCTGCAGGATCTGCATGTTTGCAATTAATTCAGGTAGAACATACTCCATCAGGTACACACGACTGTACTAATGTGCTATGGTCTAGTCATTGTAAATGTGTGCTCATTAGTTAATTTTGTGGTCAGTAAAATATTGTATTAAGAGACCATGCAGCTCTTTTTTATTTTAAAAAAAAGCATTAACTCAGTTCATTTAAAACTATTCCTGTAAATCAAGAAAAATACAATGAAAGATTAGATTTTGATTAGATTAGATTACTTATAGTGTGGAAACAGGCCCTTCGGCCCAACAAGTCCACACCGACCTGCCGAAGCGTAACCCACCCATTCCCCTACATTTACATTTTCCTAACACTACGGGCAATTTAGCATGGCCAATTCATCTGACGTGCACATCTTTGGACTGTGGGAGGAAACTGGAGTACCCGGAGGAAACCCACGCAGACACGGGGAGAATGTGCAAACTCCACACAGTCAGTCGCCTGTGTCGGGAATTGAACCCGGGTCTCTGGCGCCAGAGAAAGGCCTTCTCTGAACAAACAAGAACATAGTAACTGCGCAGAGTTGAAAAATGTGGTGCTGGGAAAACACAGTAGGCCAGGCAGCATCAGAGGAGCAGGAGAATCGACGTTTCAGGCATAAGCCCTTCTTCAGGAGAAGGGCTTTTGCCCGAAACGTCGATTCTCCTGCTCCTCGGATGCTGCCTGGCCTACTGTGTTTTTCCAGCACCACATTTTTCAATTCTGGTACTCCAGCATCTACAGTCCTCACTTTCTCATAGTAACTGCACATGATGCCTTAATGCAATATTGACATAGGCCTGTTACTTTGCATAAAACACCAATGAGAATTTGAAATCCATACATGACTAACTACTTGCCTTAGTTAAGCAGTTTACATAATAGTTGAAGTTATGAATAGTAAACTTGAAGTTATGAATAGTAAACTTGAAGTTAGGACTGATAGTTCACCATTTTTTGGGGGAGGAAGCGAAGACAAAGATATTTGAAAAGAAAATGGCAGCCAAGCAAAAGTTACTATGCTGAAGAGATTCACATTTTATTGATCACCTTTAAAAAGTGATTTTTGAGAAGATTTATAGCTCAGATTGAGGTTTTGGATGTTGGTTTCCTGGCTGAGCTGGAAGGTTCATTTCCAGACATTTTGTTACCCTACTAGGAAACATCTTCAATGGGCCTCAAGCGAAGCAATGCTGAAAATTCCGGCTTTCGATTTATATGTTTGGGCTTCTTTGGGTTGTTGATGTCATTTTCTGTGGTGATGTTATTTCCTGTGGTGAAGTCACTTCCTGTTCTTTTTCTCAGGGGGTAGTAGATGGGGTCTAACTCGATGTGTTTGTTGATAGAGTTCCAGTTGGAATGCCATGCTTCTCAGAATTCTCTTGCATGTCTTTGTTTGGCTTGTCCTCGGATGGCTGTGTTGTCCTCCCTCATCCATATGTGAGGATACGAGCGAGAAAGGGTCATGTCTTTTTGTGGCTAGTTGATGCTCGTTGTTTGTATTAAGGTCTATCGAGTTAATTAGCTGCTGTTTTAGTGTGTCGGTGGGTTTGTGGGCTACCATGATGCCAAGGGGTCTGAGTAGTTGGCAGTAATTTCTGAAATGTCTGATGTAGGAGAGAGTGGCTAGGGTTTCTGGATGTGTTTTTTCTGCTCGTTTGGGTTTGTTGCTGAGAAATCAGCGGACTGTGTTCAATGGGTACCCATTCTTTTTGAATACACGGTATAGGTGATTTTCCTCTGCTCTGCGTAGTTCCTCTGTGCTGCAGTGTGTGCTGGCTCGTTGAAATAATGTTCTGATGCAGCTTAGTTTGTGGGTAGCGGGGTGGTTGCTTCTGCATGTGTTGTTTTCCTGTAGACGCTGGTTTGAAGTTCTCCATTGGCTGTTCACTCTATTGTGACATCTAGGAATGGCATTTTGTTGTTGTTTTCCTCCTCTTTAGTGAATTTCATGCCTTGGCATCATGGTAACCCACTAACACACTAAAAACAGCAGCTAATGAACTCGATAACCCTAATACAGACAACGAGCAAAACTAATGTCATTTACAAAATACTGTGCAAGGACTGTAACAAACACTACATTGGACAAACAGGCAGAAAACTAGCCACTCGGATACATGAACATCAACTAGCCACAAGAAGACATGACCCTTTCTTGCTAGTATCCTCACATATGGAGAAGGGGGGACACCACTTCAACTGGGACGACACATCCATCCTAGGACAAGCCAAACAAAGACACACACTAGAATTTCTAGAAGAATTACATTCCAAACGGAACTCCATCAACAAACACATCGATGTAAACCCCATCTACCACCCCTTGAGAAAAAGAACAGGAAGTGACTTCACAGGAAATATCACCACCACCGGAAATGACATCTCCAACCCAAAGAAACCCAAACATAAGTCGAAAGCAGGAATTTTCAGCATTGCTTCGCCTGAGGCCCACTGAAGATGTTACCTCGCAGGGTAACAAAATCTCTGGAAATGAACCTTCCAGTTCAGCAAGAAAACCGACATCCAAACCTTTAAAAAAGTATAAGTTCATATCATTTAACAGATAACATTAAACGCAAATATCAGGTAATCAAACAAATTTAATAAAAGGTAATGCCTACATGCTAACATAATTATTAAGAAGTTATTCTCAAATTATGGCCAGCACTGGTTGTGTTCCATTTATTTCTTATCCTCAAGTTGTCCTGAAAATGGATATATGCTTGCCTTTACAACCAAATGGTTTGCTACGCCACTCCAGAGGCCAGCAATTCTTTAGACCCTTGTCACAGGACATGGATGAAACATGCAACAATCTAATTAACAGATATCCACATGCATTCAATTACATTTACAATTAATCATGGTAGAATTAGCACTCAAAACACCTGGGTAGACAACCTGGAAGCAGTTATGTTGCTAAAAAGTAGTGATCCAGTGGCTTGGGTTAACCATCTGGAGATAGAAGTTCAAATCCTATGATACCAATTCATCATGAATTTAAATCAAACACAATTTGGAATAAAAAGCTGGTACAAGTGATGACCATGAAAGTATATGGTTGTGCCAATGCCTTTTAGCATGGAAAATGGCATCCTTAACTGAATTTTAATAAAATATAAATGCTTATAGTACAAATAATAATTTGGTTAAAAAAACACAGATGTGAGACTCACCAGTAAAGCAAAGATTTATCATTTATTCCGAGCTGCAGAATTGCTTTTTTAAAAACAACTATTTTCAGGATAATTAAGAGTCAACCATAGCACTCTGACTTGAATTACAAAGGTCATACCAAGTGAACCAGGTGTATCCCTTCAATAAAGTTGTTTTAAGGTACCTGAATATTCATCGTGAAAAGAATAACTTTATTTCAGCCTTTTATAGAATTTGATTTAAATGCCCTAGCTGTCATGGTGGGGCTTGAATTATTTCCTCCAAATCACCATGCTTAACTTTACTAAGTTTTTACTTATGGAAAGAACCATAAGCAATTTTGCTCTTGGGAGACAAGCACCACTAACAAAGCCAGTATTACTGCCCATCACCAACTGCTCCCAAGAAAGCAATGACACTTTCTCGAACTACTGTGGTTTTGGTATACTTGCAGCCTTGGGAAGGAGTGCCGGACAACAGTAAACTTCTGAGTGGTGTTGAAGCTGCACACGTAGAAGCAAATTAAGAGTATTCCATAATACTCCTGATATGTGCCTGGTTGATGGAGTTGAGGCTTTGGGAGACAGGTAGGGAGTTACTCACTATAGAATTTCCAAACTGTGATCTGCTCTTGTAGCCACAATATTTGACTTGGTCCTGCTCAGCATCTGAAGTGAAAATATTTAACTGAAGGAAAGCCAATTTCAGTGAAATTGAAACAAAAGATTGCCAGCCAAAACTGCAACAGAATTGTCTTGAACTAAGAGACGCTGGGCACAAAGTACATTTCCATAACAAAGGAAGATGTTGCAACCAAAGTCAAAATTCCTTCAGTAACAAAAAAAAGTGCAAGATGAAGTAAACAAAAGGGTGCTGATCTCCAATATCAGATTTAGAATACTAATTCTGTCTTACTTTCATTTGTATGTTCAGAGGTGAAGTGAAAAAGGAAATGAGAGTCAGAGTATTTGTGAAGAGACTGGTAGCTAACAAAAAGGAATCTAAAAGTCTTCTATATGCATATAAATAGTAAAAGGAATAGTAGACAAAGGGTGGGGCTGATCAGGGACCAAAATACTATTTTGCATTTGTCGTTACTATGGAAAAGGGTGTTGCCAAAATTACAAAGATAGTTGATTGACTGGATGATACAATAATTACCAAAATTTGAGCATTCAGGGCATAACTTCAAAATCTGCAGCTGATACAAAACTCCGAAGTCCTACCAGGAGATGAATGATAGACTTCAAGATGACAAAGGGATGAATTTTTGGAGTTGTGGCAGATTAAATTTAAGGCAGAGAGATGTAAAATTATACAACTTAGTAGGAAGAACAAGGAAAAGCAAAGTAAAATAATGGCTACAATTCTAAAGAGCATATGGGAACACTGAAACCCAGTGTATATATTCACAAATTTTAGAAAGTGGCAATGCAGATTGCTAAATTGCTTAAAACGTCTTGTGAGGTGCAGGACTTTATATATGGAGATAGAGTCAGCCTCAATTGCAGCATTGTATTCAATTCGAGGCACTGCCCAACAGGAAGTACGTAAAGGTGCAGGGAAGATTTAAGAAAATATAGTATATACTCAGGTAAAAGGTGAACACTTTAGATTTAAGGTTAAATTTATGAGGTTGGATATTACATGGATGTGACTTTTAATGGGCTAAAATTCATGCTATAGTCCAAAATTCTGCATCATTAGCAGAAACCCAATTGATCTCAAAACAAATAAAGGAAAATAGCGAATTAAAGTAATTATTAGATAATGACAATAGAAACAAAAATTAGTAAGCTTTTAGTTATACACACAAAATGAAAAATAAGTATAACACAGCTTTAAAATACAATTACATGATACACCTTAAATTAAACCAACATTGTTTTTCTCCTTTTTGGTTCACAGTTCGATTCTCCGGCATGTTGAGAGCAATAGGTGTTTCATCTATGCTTCCAATGCACAACTTGTAGCCTCCTTCTGCTGATTTCTCATTACAGACTGGTGAAACTGCAATACCTTATCTTCTAGTTCAGCAGACAGCCTTTTGTGCAATCTTAGTTCTCTGCCAAAGTACTAAGTCATGCCTTCTCATGAACCTGGCACACCACCCATCCAGCACATGCCTTAAAACCAGAAAATCCATCCTTCTTCGATTCTTTACATGCATGGATTTGGGTGGCCTCACAACTAACACATTTTTCATTCTGACAATTTTCAAGTACCCACTTGAGAATTTTTTTTTCTCCAACTGTGGCCACTTGCTAGGTTGACCGCTGTTGGCATACTTTCATTTTGGCATTGTCTGAAGTTGGTTTGATATCTTTCTATTTCAAAAAAGGAAAGGAAAAGCCAGGGAACTATAGACCAGTGAGCCTGACACCAGTGGTGGGCAAGTTTCTGAGGGACAGGATGTACATGCATTTGGAAAGGCAAGGACTGATTAGGGATAGTCACGATGGCTTTGTGCCTGGGAAATCGTGTCTCACAAACTTGATTGAGTATTTTGAAGAAGTAACAAAGAGGATGGATGATGGCAGAGTGGTAGACGTGATCAGTCAGGCGTTCGACAAGGTTCCTCATGGTAGACTGCTTAGTAAGATTTATCTCATGGAACACAGGGAGAACTAGCCATTTGGATACAGAACTGGCTTAAAGGCAGAAGACAGAGGGTAGTGGTAGAGGGTTGTTTTGCAGACTGGAGGCCTGTGACCACTGGTGTGCCACAAAGATTGGTGCTGGGTCCACTGTTTTTCATCATTTATATAAAGAATTTGGATGTGAACATAAGAGGATGTAAACTATGCATAAATGGAAAAGCACTGGGGAAGATTGATGTACAGAGAGATCTGGGTGTTCAGGCCTACTGTTCCCTGAAGGTGGCAACGCAGGTCAATAAGGTATACAACATGCTTTCCTTCATCAGATGGGGTACTGAGTACAAAAGTTGGCAAGTTGTATAAGACTTTGGTTCGGCCACATTTGGAATATTGCATTTAGTTCTGGTTGCCACATTACCAAAAGGATATGGGCGTTTTGTAGAGGGTGCAGAGAAGGTTCACCAGGATGTTGCCTGGTATGGAGGGCACTAGCTATGAACAGAGGTTGAGTAGATTAGGATTACTTTCATTAGAAAGATGGAGGTTGAGGGGGGACCTGATTGAGATTTACAAAAATGAGATGTATAGACAGGGTGGAAAGCAAGAAGCTTTGCCCCCCCCGGAGGATTCAATTACTAGGGGTCACTATTTCAAAGTGAGAGGGGAAAATTTTAAGGGAGATATGCGTGGAAAGTTCTTTATGCAGAGAGTGGTGGATGTTTGGAACATTTTGCCAGCAGAGGTGGTAGAGGCAGGCAAGATAGCGTCATTTAAGATGTATCTGGAAGGATACATGAATGGACAGGGAGCAGAAGAATACAGATGCTTAGAAAATAGGCAACAGGTTTTGATTGGCTTGGAGGGCCAAAGGGCCTGTTCCTGTGCAGTAACTTTCTTTGTTCTTTGTATAGATTAGATTCTCTACAGTGTGGAAGCAGGCCCTTCGACCCAACAAGTCCACATCGACCCTCTGAAGAGTAACCCACCCAGACTCATTTCCCTACATTTCCCCCTGCACCTAACACTATGGGCAATTTAGCATGGCCAATTCACCTAACCTGCACATCTTTGGATTGTGGGAGGAAACTGGAGCACCCAGAAGAAACCCACAGACACGGGGAGAATGTGCAAACTCCACACAGGCAGTTGCCAGATGCTGGAATCGAACCCAGGTCCCTGGCGCTGAGGCAGCAGTGTTAGCCACTGAGCCACTGTGCTGCCCCCAAATGCAGATGACACCAAAATTGGAGGTGTAGTGGACAACGAAGATGATTACCTCAGATACAATGGGATTTTGGGCCAATATGCTGAGGTGCGGCAGTTGGAGTTTACTTTAGATAAATGTGAGGTGCTGCATTTTGGAAAAACAAATCTGCACGGGACCTATAAACTTAATGGTAAGGTCCTGGGGAATGTTGCTGAACAAAGAGACCTTGGAGTGCAGATTCATAATTCCTTGAAAGTGGAGTCACAGATATATAGGATTGTGAAAGCAGCATTTACTATACTTTCCTTTATTGGACAGAGCATGGAGTCTAGTTGGGAGGCCATGTTAGAACATAGAACAATACAGCACAGAACAGGCCCTTCGGCCCACGATGTTGTGCCGAACTTCTAACCTAGATTAAGTACCCATCCATGTACCTATCCAAATGCCGCTTAAAGGTCGCCAATGATTCCGACTCTACCACTCCCACGGGCAGCGCATTCCATGCCCCCACCACTCTCTGGGTAAAGAACCCACCCCTGACATCTCCCCTATACCTTCCACCCTTCACCTTAAATTTATGTCCCCTTGTAACACACTGTTGTACCCGGGGAAAAAGTTTCTGACTGTCTACTCTATCTATTCCTCTGATCATCTTATAAACCTCTATCAAGTCACCCCTCATCCTTCGCCGTTCCAACGAGAAAAGGCCGAGAACTCTCAACCTATCCTCGTACGACTTCCTCTCCATTCCAGGCAACATCCTGGTAAATCTTCTCTGCACCCTCTCCAAAGCTTCCACATCTTTCCTAAAGTGAGGCGACCAGAACTGCACACAGTACTCCAACTGTGGCCTAACCAAAGTCCTGTACAGCTGCAACATCACTTCACGACTCTTGAATTCAATCCCTCTGCTAATGAACGATAATACTCCATAGGCCTTCTTACAAACTCTATCCATCTGAGTGGCAACCTTCAAAGATCTATGTACATAGACCCCAAGATCCCTCTGTTCCTCCACCTGACTAAGAACCCTACCATTAACCCTGTATTCCGCATTCTTATTTGTATTTCCAAAATGGACAACCTCACACTTGGCAGGGTTGAACTCCATCTGCCACTCCTCAGCCCAGCTCTGCATCATATCTAAGTCCCTCGGCAGCCGACAACAGCCCTCCTCACTGTCCACAACTCCACCTATCTTCGTATCATCTGCAAATTTACTGACCCACCCTTCGACTCCCTCATCTAAGTCATTAATAAAAATTACAAACAGCAGAGGACCCAGAACTGATCCCTGCGGAACACCACTTGTAACTGGGCTCCAGGCTGAATATTTACCATCTACCACCACTCTCTGCCTTCGACCAGTTAGCCAGTTCTCTATCCAATTGGCCAAATTTCCCTCTATCCCATGCCTCCTGACTTTCCGCATAAGCCTACCATGGGGAACCTTATCAAATGCCTTACTAAAATCCATGTACACTACATCCACTGCTCTACCCTCATCCACATGCTTGGTCACCTCCTCGAAGAATTCAATAAGACTTGTAAGGCAAGACCTACCCTTCACAAATCCGTGCTGGCTGTCCCTAATCAAGCAGTGTCTTTCCAGATACTCATAAATCCTATCCCTCAGTACCCTTTCCATTACTTTGCCTACCACAGAAGTAAGACTAACTGGCCTGTAATTCCCAGGGTTATCCCTATTCCCTTTTTTGAACAGGGGCACAACATTCGCTACTCTCCAGTCCCCTGGTACCACCCCCGTTGCCAGTGAAGACGAGAAGATCATTGCCAGCGGTACTGCAATTTCCTCTCTTGCTTCCCACATAATCCTAGGATATATCCCGTCAGGCCCGGGGGACTTGTCTATCCTCAAGTTGTTCAAAATGTCCAACACATCTTCCTTCCGAACAGGTATCTCTTCTAGCTTACCAGTCCATTTCACACTCTCCTCTTCTACAATACGGTCCCTCTCGTTCGTAAATACTGAAGAGAAGTACTTGTTCAAGACCTCTCCTATCTCTTCCGACTCAATACACAGTCTCCCACTACTGTCCTTGATCGGACCTACCCTCGTTCTCGTCATTCTCAGGTTTCTCACATACGCATAAAATGCCTTGGGGTTATCCTTGATCCTATCCGCCAACGATTTTTCATGCCCTCTCTTAGCTCTCCTAATCCCTTTCTTCAGGTCCCTTCTGGCTATCCTGTATCCCTCCACTGCTCTGTCTGAATCCTGTTTCCTCAACCTTATGTAAGCCCCCTTCTTCCTCTTTACCAGACATTCAACCTCTCTCGTCAACCAAGGCTCCCTCACACGACCATTTCTTTCCTGCCTGATAGGTACATACATATCATGGATACGTCGTATCTGCTCTTTGAAAAAGTTCCACATTTCCACCACATCCTTCCCTGACAGCCTATGCTCCCAACGTATGCTCCTCAAATCCTGCCTTACAGCATCGTAATTTCCCTTCCCCCAATTATAAAATCTACCTTGTTGTGCGCACCTATCTCTCGCCATAACCAAGGTGAAAGTCACAGAATTGTGGTCACCATCACCAAAATGTTCACCCACTAACAAGCCCATCACTTGTCCCGGTTCATTACCGAGTACCAAATCCAATATGTCCTCCCCTCTGGTTGGACAATCTACATACTGCGTTAGAAAAGCTTCCTGGACACACTGCACAAACACCGCCCCATCCAATCTACTTGATCTAAAGAGCTTCCAATCAATATTTGGGAAGTTGAAGTCGCCCATGACTACGACCCTGTGGCTTCTGCACCTTTCCAAAATCGGTTTCCCAATCTGTTTCTCCACATCTCTGCTGCTATTGGGGGGCCTATAGTAAACACCCAACAAGGTGACTGCACCTTTCCTATTTCTGACTTCAGCCCATACTACCTCCAAAGGCAGATCCCCCTCAAACTTCCTTTCTGCAACCATTTCTAATTAGCAATGCCACCCCCCCCTCCTTTTTTCCCACCCTCCCTAATCTTACTGAAACACCTGTAACCAGGAACCTCCAACAGCCATTCCTGTCCCACATCTATTTCCGTGATGGCCACAACATCGTAGTCCCAGGTACCGATCCACGCCTTAAGTTCACCCACCTTATTTCTGATACTCCTTGCGTTGAAGTATACGCACTTGAGCCCATCTCTGTGTCGCAAGTAGTCCCTGTCAGTGCTACCTTCTCCACAGCCTCCCTACAGTCTTGGGCATCCTGACACACAGCTAGCTTACTTGCTGGACTACAAGTCCGGATCCCATCCCCCTGCCAAATTAGTTTAAACCCCCCCGAAGAGTGCTAGCAAACCTACCCCCCAGGATATTGGTGCCCTTCTGGTTCAGGTGCAACCCGTCCTGTTTGTACAGGTCCCACCTTCCCCAGAATGAAGTCCAATTGTCCAAATATCTGAAGCCCTCCCTCCTACACCAGCCTTGCAGCCACGTGTTCAACTGCACTCTCTCCCTATTCTTTGCCTCACTGTCACGTGGCACCGGCAACAACCCAGAGATGACGACTCTGTCTGTCCTAGCTTTTAGCTTCCAGCCTAACTCCTTGAGCTCTTGAATGACCTCCCCACCCCTCTTCCTACCTATATCGTTGGTGCCAATGTGCACCACGACTTCTGGCTGCACACCCTCCCCCTTAAGGATTCTGAAGACACGGTCTGAGACGTCTCGGACCCTAGCACCCGGGAGGCTACAAACCATCCGTGAGTCTCGCCCATGTCCACAGAACCGCCTGTCCGTCCCTCTAACTAGAGAGTCCCCTATAACTAGCGCTCTCCTCCTCTCCCCCTTTCCCTTCTGAGTCTCAGAGCCACAGACCCCTTCACTGCAGCTTACACCTGCAACGCTGTCCCCCCCAACAGTTTCCAAAGCTGTATACTTATTTTTTAGGGGAACGACCACAGGGGAACCCTGCACTGCCTGCTTCTTCCCCTTCCCACCTCTAACTGTTACCCAGCTACCTCTGTTCTCCGGCGTAACTATGTCCCTGTAGCTTCTATCAATCACCCTCTCAGCCTCTCGAATAATCCTCAGTTCATCCAACTCCAGTTCCAGTTCCCCAACTCGTTCGGTGAGGATCAGGATCTGACTGCATTTCCTGCAGACGAAGTCGGCAGGAGTATCGGTGGTCACCCCTACCTCAAACATCCTGCAGGAGGAACATTCCACCGCCTGCGCTGCCATGACTGTACACTTTCTCCAAAAACAAGAATGTTGCGGCTGTACAGGACACTAGTTAGGCCACTGTTGGAATATTGCGTGCAATTCCGGACTCCCTGCTTTCGGAGAGATGTTGTAAAACCTGAAAAGGTTCAGAAAAGATTCACAAGGATGTAGGCACGATTGGAGGGTTTGAGCTATAGGGAGAGGCTGAATAGGCTGGGGCTGTTTTTCCTGGAACATCGGACTCTGAGGGGTGACCTTAAAAAAGGTTTATAAAATCATGAGGGGCATGAATCATGTAAATAGACAAGATATTTTTCCTGGGGTGGGGAGTCCAGAACCAGAGGGTATGGGTTTAGGGTGGGAGGGGTAAGATGTAAAAGAGACCTAAGGGGCATCTTTTTCACGCAGAGGGTAGTACATGTATAGAATGAGCTGCCAGACGAAGTGGTGGAGGCTGGTACAATTACAACATTTAAAAGGCATCTGGACAGGTATATGAACAGCAGAAGGGTTTAGAGGCCATGTTGGCAAATGGAACTTTATTAGGTTAGGATTATCAGGTCAGCATGGACGAGTTGGACCGATTGAGATGCACAGCACAGAAACAGAACAATGACTCTAGTCTCTCAAGTTTCTCCAGGGTTACAGGGACAAGGAATACAATTATGTGAACAATGGTGACATGAGAAAATATTGTTTTTCTTAAATGCAGTATTAGTATCTGGAATGCATTGCCCAAAAATGGAGGCAGATCAATTATGGCTTTCAAAACAAAACGGAGTTAGAAGAGATTAGAGATAGTCAGCATGGCTTTCTGCATGGAAATCACGACTCACAAACTTGATCGAGTTTTTCGAAGTAACAAAGAGGATTGATGAGGGCAGAGCGGTAGATGTGATCTAGATGGACTTCAGTAAGGCGTTTGACAAGGTTCCCCATGGGAGACTGGTCAGCAAGGTTAGATCTCATGTAATACTGGGAGAACTAGCATTTGAATTCAGAACTGGCTCAAAGGTAGAAGACAGGTGGTGGTGGTGTTGGAAGGTTGCTTTTCATTCTGGTGGCCTGTGACCAGTGGTATGCCACATGGATTGGTGGTGGGTCCACTGCTTATCATCATTTATATAAATGATTTGGATGTAAACAAGAAGTAAACATAGTAATTTTGCAGATGACACCAAAATTGGAGACATAGTGGACAGCAAAGAAGGTTACCTCTGATTACAACAGGGTCTTATCAGATGGGCCAATGGGCTGAGGAGTGGCAGATGGAGTTTAATTTAGATAAATGTGAGGTGCTGCATTTTAGAAGAGCAAATCAGAACAGGACTTATACACTTAATGACAAGGTCCTGGGGAGTGTTGCTGAACAAAGGGACCTTGGAGTGCAGGTTCATAGCTCCTTGGAAGTAGAGTCGCAAGTAGATAGGATAGTGAAGGCAGCATTTGGCATGCTTTCCT
This sequence comes from Chiloscyllium plagiosum, assembly GCF_037043375.1. Lineage (NCBI taxonomy): Eukaryota > Metazoa > Chordata > Chondrichthyes > Orectolobiformes > Hemiscylliidae > Chiloscyllium > Chiloscyllium plagiosum. Next base: position 46,583,753 of record NW_028270162.1, on the reverse strand, counting down.
TTATTGGTCACTGCATTAAGTATAGGATTTAGGAGGTCATGTTGCGGTGTACAGGAAATCGGTTAGACCACTTCTGGAATATTGCATGCAATTCTGGTCTCCTTCCTATCGGAAGCATATTGTGAAATTTGAAAGGGTTCAGAAAAGATTTAAAAAGCAGGTTGCCAAGGTTGGAGGATTTGAGCTATGAGGAAAGATTGAATAGGGTGTGGTTGTTTTTCCTGGAGCATCAGAGGCTGAGGGGTGACGTTAGAGAGGTTTATAAAATCATGAGTGGCATGGATAGAGTAAAAAGACAAGGTTCTTTCCCGGGGGGAGGGGGAAAGAAGAGAGGAGGAGGAGGAGGAGTCCAGAACTAGAGGGCATAGGTTTCGAGTGAGAGGGCAAAGACATAAAAAGGGACCTAAGGGGCAACTTTTTCACACAGAGGATGGTGCATGCATGGAATGAGCTACCAGAGGAAGGGGTGGACACTGGTACAATTACAGCATTTAAAAGGCATCTGGATGGCTATATAAATAAGAGTTTAGAGGGATATCAGCCAAGTGCTGGCAAATGGGACTACATTAGGTTAGGATAGCTGGTTGATATGGGCAAGTTGGACCAAAGGGTCTGTTTCCATGCTGTACATCTCTATGAATCTAAAAGAGAACAAAACAAGTTAGGTGACACAGAAAAGAGTGAGTCAGGTTAGAGGAGCTATGGTGGTCTTACAGTCAACACAGACACAGAGCGTGAATAGCCTCCTTCTATGCTAAAGCCTTTCCATAGTTCTTTAATTAGTTCAGGCCTCTGGATTAATCATCCCGTAACATAAACACAACGAACACCAATCAAGATAATCCTAACTGTTTTCATATATCAGTCCTGCCACAAAGTAATAAATCTGGTGAAAAGTTTGCTATATGCCCTCTGTAGCCAGAAAATCCTTCCTCAGATAAGGAGACCAGAAATGCACACAATATTCCAGGTATGATTGCACCAAGACCCTGTACAAATGCAGCAAGATATCCCTGCTCCAATATTTGAATAGTTTGCTGTGAAGATCAACATACAACTTGTCTTCTTCATGCCTGCTGCATCTGGATGCTTATTTTCAGTGAGTAATGTGCAAGGATCCCCAGGTCTCTCTGCATTTGCTACCAAAGTAGATAACCTCACACTTTTCCATATTACAATTCATCTGCCAAATATTTACCTACTCACTCAACTCGTCCAAATCACACCGAAGCACCTTTGGCATCCTCTCAGTTCACCCTCACACCCAGCTAGGTGTTATCGTCAAACTCAGATATTACATTTAGTTGCCTTATCTAAATCATTAAAATAATAATGTGAATAGATAGGGTCCAAACACTGATTCCTGCAGTACCTGATTAGCCTCCTGCTATCACTCTGAAAATAACTGTCTGCCAGCTAGGTCTCTATCCATTAGAGTGCACTACACCAATCCCAAATATTTTAATTATACATGTTAATCATATGGGACTTTATCAAATCACACCAACTACCCTCATTAACACTACTAGTTACATCTTCAAAAAACAAGAATTCCAGTAGATTTGTCAAACAGAACTTCTCTTTTTGTAAATCCATGAAGACCTGGTCTGATCCTGGCACTGTTTCCCAAGTGCTCTGCTACTAAATCTTTTATAGTTAATTAGCATTTTCCCTTCTTCTGACATCAGTCTAACTGGTCTATAATTTAGTTTCCCTCCTCTTTTGTTTTTTTATTTAAATATTAAATATAGTATGGTTACATTAGCCACCCTTCAATCCATAGAAATTGTTCCCAAATCTATAGAATCTTGAAAGATGACCAATGCATCCATTATTTCTAGGGGCACTTTAAGTACTCTGGGATTATTTAAAAATCTGCAAAGCATTTATTTGATACATCTTTTATGTAAAAACATTAATAACAGGTAGGGATTACACCATTCTTGTAAAGAGGTGGCACAGTGAGGTGGCTTGTTCAGTATTGGCTCCAATATTTAAACAATTCATCATCCTTTTTGATATAATTATTGGGCCCTGGGGACTTATCAGTTTTTAATCCCATCAATTTCCCCAACTCTATTTCCATATAAATACAGATTTATTTCAGTTCAACCCTCTCACAAGACCCTGTACTCACCAGCATTTCTGGTATGTTATTTGTGCCCTCTTTTGTGAGGGCAAAACCAAAATACATGTTTAATTGCTCTGCCATCTGTTTCCCATTATAACTCCACCGGTTTGATCGGAAGGGACCCACATTGCTTTTGGTCTTCTCTAATCATTTTCTCTTTACATAGCTACTGAAGCTTTTAAAATCACTTTTTATATTCCCTCTTTCTCCCCGCCCCCACCAAAAACAAACTTTTGTTCTCCATCTTCAGGTCTGCTGCTTTTTGGCAACCTTTGTATACCTTCCTTGGATCTAACACTACCACCTCAAATTTCCTTCATTAGACATGGTAGGGCTACTTTTCCAGTTTTATTTCGCGTCAGACAGGAATGAAATATTGATACAGTTGCTCCATGTACTTGAAATATTTGCCATTGCCTATCCAGCATTATCCCTTTACGTAACATTTCCTAATTTATGATAGCCAGCTTCCTCTAGGTCAGTTTATTTCATTTAGATTCAGAATCCTAATCTCTGCATCAGCTACGTCACTCTCCATTTTAATGAAGAATTCTCTCATATTATGGAGGAGGAAGTGAGGACTGCCCTGAAGGGCTTTTGCCTGAAATGTCGATTCTCCTGCTGCTCGCAAGCTGCCTGACCAGCTGTGCTTTTCCAGCACCACACTCTCTGACTCTTCTCTCATATTATGGTCACTCTTCCTTAGGGACCTCACGCAGTTAGATTGCCAATTTTTCCTTTCTCATTACACAATACCTAGTTTAGGATGACCTGTTCTGCAGTTGGTCTCTCAACATTAGAGTTATAGAGATGTACAGCATGGAAACAGACTATTCGATCCATCCCATCCATGCCGACCAGATATCCTAACCCTATTTAGAACCACCTGCCAGCACCGGCCCATCTCGCTCCAAACCTTTCCTATTCATATGCCCATCCAAATGCCTCTTAAATGTTGCAATTGTACCAGCCTCCACCACATCCTCTGGCGGCTCATTCCATACACATTCCACCCTCTATGTGAAAGGGTGCCACTTAGGTCTCTTTGAAATCTTGCCCCTGTCACCCTAAACCTATGCCCTCTAGTTCTGGACTTCCCCACCACAGGGAAGAAACTTTGTCTATTTATTCTATCCATGCCCCTCATGATTTTGTAAACCTCTATAAGGTCACCCTTCAGCCTCCGATACTCCAGGGAAAACAGCCCTAGCCTATTCAACATCGCCCTGTAGCACAAATCCTCCAACCCTGGCAACATCCTTGTAAATCTTTTCTGAACCCTTTCAAGTTTCACAACATCTTTCCAATAGGAAGGAGACCAGAATTGCATGTAATATGTCCTGTACAGCCACAACATGACCTCAATTCCTGTACTCAATACTCTGACCAATAAAGGAAAAGCATACCAAACACCTTCTTCACTATCCTGTCTACCCGTGACTCCACTTTCAAGGAGCTATGAACCTGCACTCCAAGGTCTCTTTGTTCAGCAACACTCCCTTGGACCTTACCATTAAGTGTACAAGTCCTGCTAAGATTTGCTTTCCCAAAATGCAGCATCTCACATTTATCTAAATTTAACTCCATCTGCCACTCCTCAGCCCATTGGCCCATCTAATCCTGTTGTAATCGGAGGTAACCTTCTTCGCTGTCCACTACACCTCCAATTTTGGTGTCATCTGCAAACTTACTAACTCTACCTATTATGTTCATATGCAAATCATTTATATACATGAAATGTAGTGGACCCAGCACCATTCCTTGAGGCACTCCACTGTTCACAGGCCTCCAGTCTGAAAAACAACCCTCCACTACCACCTTCTGTCTTCTACCTTTGGGCCAGTCCTGTATCCAAATGGCAGTTCTCCCTGTATTCTGTGAGATCTAACCTTGCTAATCAGTCTCCCATGGGGAACCTTGTCGAACACCTTACTGAAGTCCAAAGAGATCACATCTACCGCTCTGCCCTCATCAATCATCTTTGTTACTGCTTCAAAAAACTCAATCAAGTTTGTGAGACATGATTTCCCATGCACAAAGCCATGTTGACTATCCCTAATCAGTCCTTGCCTTTCCAAATACATGTACATCCTGTCCCTCAGGATTCCCTCCAACAACTTGCCCACCACCGACATCAGGCTCATATTGATCCATAAAACCATGTCATACACATTCCAGGAATTAATCAGCTATAGCACAGTTACTAATTCGATTTGCTCAATCTATATGCAGATTAAATTTGCCTGTAATTACAGCTGTACCTTTATGGCTTGTATCTTTAAATTTCTTGATAAAGTCTTTCCCACCATTAACACTACAGTTTGGGAGCCCATATCCTTCCTCGCTATTGTGTTAATATCCTCTTTAAAATCAACAATGCCATCCCAACACACCACACCCCCCCCCCCCCCCCCGAACCTTTTCACTTGCCCTTTCTAAAAACTGATAAGCCCTAGGTATTCAGGTCCCATCCCCACAGCCAAGTCTCTGTAATTCTAACAACCCGTTACCAACTTACACCTATGTGCATGACTAACTCATTCACCTTATTGCAAATGCTCGTTCTTAGTCACATTCACATTTTACACTGGCTCTATTTGAAGCTCCTATAATGCATTAAGTTTTTCATTTCAACTATAGTTGAATGTTGATACTGGATATTTCAGAAAGGAAAACCAAATCATCCAGGGTAACACTCCTGTCTCCTCGGAGATAGCGAGGACTGCACATGCTGGAGATCAGAGTCAAAAAGTGTGACGCCGGAAAAACACAGCTGATCAGGCAGCACCTGAGGAGCAGGAGAGTCGACATTTCAGGCATAAGCCCTTTATCCCACATTCTTGATGAAGGGTTTTAGCCCAAAACGTCAACTCTCCTGCTCCTCCAATGCTGCCTGATCTGCTGTGCTTTTGCAGCGCCACACTTTTTGATTCCGGTCTCCTGACAGGTAGTTTTAGAATACTGAAAGCTGGTCCTGTGCAACTTATCTTGTCAGCTAGAATGGAATGGTAAAAAGAAAGAGGAAGAAATTTAAGGAGAAGACAAAGTCAAAGCTAGCCTACATGCTAGTGGCTTTTTGTGTTAAGAATACCTTTTTTTGAAAGCGAAAGGAATTTTACTCTAAGTAGGTCCACCATGTAACCTAAATCAATTATCAGGGTATATAAATACATATAGGTGGCAGACAAATTCAGACACCGAAATCGAAAGATCACAAGATAACTGGATCAGTAAGTTCAAGAGAACAAAGAACATTACAGCACAGGAACAGACCCTTCGGCCCTCCAATCCTATGTCCCACATTTTGACCTTCACATACAGGATCCCTATGCCTCTAATCCTTTTCTATTCATGTATTTGTCCAGGTGCTTCTTAAATGCTGCTATTGTGTCTGCTTCCACCATCTCCTCTAGCAACACATTCCAGGCACTCACCATCCTTTGAGTGAAAAACTTGCCTCACATCTCTTGTAAATGTCACCCCTCGCACCTTGAATCCATGTCACCTAGTAATTGACCCTTCCACCCTGGGGAAAAGCCACATACTTTCCACTCTACCCATGCCATTCACAATCTTATAAACTTCTATTAGGTCACCCCTCTGCTTCCCGCATTCCAATGTAAACTAACCCAATCTATCCAACCTTTTTTCAAAGCTAAAATCCACTATGCCAGGCAACATCCTAGTAAAGCTTTTTTGTACCTTCTCCATAGCATCCACATCCTTCTATTAGTGTGTGCTACCAGACCAGAACTGTACACAATATTCCAAGCGTGGCCTAACTATCTATAAAGCTGCAGTATAATTTGTCTATCCTTATACTCAATGCCCCTTCCAATAAAGGAAAGTATGTCATAGGCCTTTTTTTTTTTAAATTTAAAAAAACCTGGGTTGCCACCTTTAGAGACGTGGACTGCACACCCAGATCTCTCTGCATATCAATACTCTTAGAGTTCTGCCATTCACTGTATAATTTGCACCTGTACCTGACCTTCCAAAATGCATCACCTGGATTAAACTCCATCTGCCATTTTTCTGTCTATGCCTCCAACTGATCTACATCCCACTGTATCCTCTGACAATCCTCCTCACTACCCGCAACTCCAATCTTTGTATTGTGCGCAAGCATACTAATTAAACAGCTACATTTTCGTAAATCACGAACAGTAGGAGTCTCAGCACCAATCCCTGTGGAACACCACTAGTCACAGCCCTCCATTCCGAAAAGCGTCCTTCCATTGCTCTGTCAACTAAGACGAAGCCAGTTCTGTATCCATATTGCTAGCTCACCCCTGATACCATGTGACTGCATTTTTGTATCAGGCTGCACTGAGGTCACCCTTTCTTAGCTTCATCTAAAATGATCCATATCGTTTAACGTTACAAAAGGTTTTTCATTTCCACACCTTCTTAAAATCCACCTCTTGAATTCATCACACTGTGCCAAGAAATCCAAGTTTCTGTCCTAAACTCAATGAAGTGAATCTGTTCTTCTTGCTATAAATTGGCGAATTCCTGTTCAGTTGTGTCTACCTTTTCTGTAGAAATAGATGTGTGTTTATAATGCCTATTTCAACATTGAGAAGTCTTACTTTCTCCAATCTGTCCATGAGCCAGATTTGCTTCATTGTTCTTCCAATGCTTAAAGCAAGGCACCACAAATGAATAAAACAAAGTCTAGGTACCTTATGAATAACTTCAGCATTTATCATCTCACGAAGTCTGTTGTTCTCCTGGACAATTCAACATTCATTTGGTGTGAGTTGGTTGCTGCTCATGAAATGTTCAGCAGATTTGTGAATATTCCTCTTATTTCCTTTCAACAACTCCACCCTTAGTCCATGAATACTGTTGAAATGGCTTTGTGACATCTGTTTTCCTACCTGCATGCAGCACTTCATTGCTGTTGGCACTAAAATGTAATCTACTACATACTTTGTTCAAATAATTTTAAGAGTTGATTCGCCACTTGAATATATTCTCTCTTAGCTGGTTAATATGTGCAACAAGTCTCAGAATTCAAACCATTAGACAAATTAGAGTCAATAGTTATTACTGGAATAACCTACACCTCAGTCTCTATTACCAGTTTGCTTTCTTCCACTGTTCCTCCATTTTCTTATCATTTTTAAAAACTTTGAGAATTGTCATAATTAAATTGGACTTTCATGCAAACCTCTCACTGACTCTGAAAGTCTACATACTATATCACACCACCTATCACACAGGAATTTACATCCCAGATGTGATTGGAAGTAAACCAATCCATCATGTTCATACACGTTGCTTTTATTTTACTTGGTATTTTAAATAGAATTTTCATGTTACCCATTTCAGTCTTACTTTCCTTTTTGAAAGTGGGCAGTTGAAGTTTTCTGCAAACTGCCACTACTTTCCTCGTGTCTAGTGACCTTAAAGATCAGTAATGGGTCTCAAAACCTCTTAGCCTCTCAATTTGTAATAGATACATAATCAATTCTTGGGGAACTTCTGAATTTTAAAACCTTCCGAGCAGAGTTCTACCGAATTCATATCCAAGAAATTAATTATGTTTAAGCTCCTGCTACAAAGGGTTTCCTGCAGTTACATTGTCGTCCTTCTACAACCATGGATTTACGCAAGCTTTGACTTTGTTTTCTGAGCACTTTTTGACATCTTTCTGATCACAATACAATATTAATCCAGGTGTTCACCCAATGCTTAATTACTTCAGCTTCATCCAATTACAACAGAACATTACAGAAATACCAAGCAGCTTGTTTGCTCATACAATATCAATAATAGAAATTTAAATTATAATGATAAGATAAAAGAAGGACCTTAACTTAGGACATGATAATGATCTCTATCTACTGAAATGGTGACACTTCCTAAAGCATACAAACAGCACAATCGAACAGTATTTGACAAGCATGTCATAGAGTCAGAGATGTACAGCATGGAAACAGACCCTTCGGTCCAACCTGTCCATGCCGACCAGATATCCCAACGAAATCTAGTCCCACCTGCCAGTATCTGGCCCATGTACCTCCAAACCCTTCCTATTCATATACCCATCCAAATGCCTCTTAAATGTTGCAATTGTACCTGCCTCCACCACTTCCTCTGGCAGCACATTCTATAGACGTACCACCCTCTTGCCCCTTAAGTCTCTTTTATATCTTTATTCTCTCACCCCAAACCTATGCCCTCTAGTTCTGGACTCCCCGACCCCAGGGAAAAGACTTTGTCTATTTATCCTATCCATGCCCCTCATAATTTTGTAAACATCTATAAGGTCACCCCTCAGTCTCCGATGCTCCAGGGAAAACAGCCCCAGCCTGTTCAGCCTCTCCTTGTAGCTCAGACCCTCCAACTCTGGCAACATCCTTGTAAATCTTTTCTGAAACCTTTCAAGTTTCACAACATCTTTCTGATAGGAAGGAGACCAGAATTGCATGCAATATTCCAACAGCGGCCTAACCAATGTCCTGTTTAGTCGCAACATGACATCCCAACTCCTGTACTCAATACTCTCACCAATAAAGGAAAGCAGATCAAACGCCTCCTTCACTATCCTATCTACCTGCGACTCCACTTTCAAGGAGCTATGAACCTGCACTCCAAGGTCTCTTTGCTCAGCAACACTCCCTAGGACCTTACCATTAAGTGTACAAGTCCTGATAAGATTTGCTTTTCCAAAATGCAGCACCTCGCATTTATCTGAATTAAACTCCATCTGCCACTCCTCAGCCCATTGGCCCATCTGGTCCAGATCCTGGTGTAATCGGAGGTAATCCTCTTTGCTGTCCACACCTCCAATTTTGGTATCATCTGCAAACTTACTAACTGTACCTCTTATGCTCATATCCAAATCATTTATGTAAATGACAAAAAGTAGAAGTCCCAGCACCGATCCTTGAGGCACTCCACTGGTCACAGGCCTCCAGTCTGAAAAGCAACCCTTCACCACCACCCTCTGTCTTCTACCTTTGAGCCAGTTCTGTATCCAAATGGCTAGTTCTCTCTCTATTCCATGAGATCTAACCTTGCTAATCAGCTTGTGTTTTCTTTGACTGTCATACTTCAAATCAGAATTCTATTTTAAAACAAAATCAATTGATAAAATAGAAACTATTTAATACTGTATTGAAGAATTAAATTTGCAAAGACATCCACGTTCAAGTGCAGCACCTCAGGAAAATTTAGTAGTCATTGCTACATTTAGTCTGGTGAGCACAAATGATTTAAATTCTCTATTGTTGATGGTAGGATAATGGAACACAGTTATATTTGGTAGGTAACAGTTCTGGAAATAGGGGACCATGATGTAGCAAATCAAAATACTGATGCACATCAAATGAAGCAGTAATCCAATTTAAGGGTTCAAATCCTAGAAACAACAAAATCTATCATTTCAGGCACAGACAGCAGGCTGAATAACTTCCTGCGTTATAACTATTCTATGATTTATCTCATCTGTCAGTAGCACTTTTGTTTTATTATATACAGCACGGAAACAGACCCTTCAGTCCAACTCATCCATACCAGCCAGATATCCTAAAGTAATATCATCCCATTTGCCAGCACTTGGCCCATATCCTGCCAAAACCCTTCTGCTGTTCATATACCCATCCAGATGCCTTTTAAATTGTGTAATTGTACCAGCCTCCACCACTTCTGGCAGCTCATTCCACACTCGCACCTCCCTTAGGTGAAAAAAAGTTGCCCCTTGGGTCTCTTAAATCTTTCCCCTCTCACCTTAAACCTATGCCCTCTAGTTCTGGACTCCCCCAACCCAGGGAAAAGACCCATTTACCTTATCCACGTCCCTCATGATTTTTTAAACCTCTACAAAGGTCATCTCTCAGCCTCCAATGCTCCAGGGAAAACAGCCCTAGCCTATTCAGCCTCTCCCTATAGCTCAAACTCTCCAACCCTGCCAAAATCTTTGTAAATCTTTTCTGAACCCTTTCAAGTTTCACAACATCCCTCCAATAGCAGGGAGGCCAGAACTGCACACAACATTCCAAAAGTGGCCTAACCAATGTCCTGTACACTGCAACATGACCTCCCAACTCTTATACTCAATGCTCTGACCAATAAAGGAAAGCATACCAAACACCTTCTTCACTATCTTATCTACCTGCGACTCCACTTTCAAGGAACTATGAACCTGTACTAGAAGGTCTCTTTACTCAGCAACACTCCTCAGGAACTTACTATTAATGTATAAACCCTGTTCCGATTTGCCTTTCCAAAATGCAGAACCTCTCATTTTAAACTCCATCTACAATTCCTCGGCCCATTTAATCAAGATCCTCTTATACTCTGAAGTAACTTTCTTCACTATCCACTACATCTCCAATTTTCATGTAATCTGCAAACTCACCAACTATACCTCACCCAAATCATTTATATAAATGAAGCAGTGGACCCACTGATCCTTGCGGCATACTGGTCACAAACCTCTAGTTTGAAAAGCAATCCTTCGCGGCCATCCTATCTTCTACCTTCAAGCCAGTTCTGTATCCAAATGACTAGCTTAGCTATGTATGACTTCGGTCATTGATGCAGGTACCATGGTGAGGCGACTTATCAAACTTTTCACCATATCTTTCATGTAAAAGTACACATGGAAAACATTTCTATTCTGTTCACCATACTCCTCGAAAGCACTTTACACCCAATGAAGTACTTCAAGTTTGTGACTGAACAGCTTTTAAAAAATTCTAAAATTATAAAAATTATAATTATAGCACATACACATTGCTATTTTTCTTTTAATTAAAATAGTACGAGAAGTGACAGGACTTCAACCAATATCAATTCTTTTCGTTGGTGAATTACAAAGGAATTCAACAGCATCCGTATACACGACAGAAAAATACACAAAGCAAATACTAGCAAGTTTACCAACACATCACTAGGAATGTGATCTATGGAGGCAATAGAGCAGAAACAGACACAAACTTGACCAGCCCTCTCCTTTTGTGAAATTCCTTTTTCAGTTTCTCCTTAACTCAGTTGGCATTTCTGTTTCTCAGTTTGGGTGCCATAAGTCAATATGGCATTGCAATTAGTGACTCTCCCTCCTCTGGTCTAACAAGATTTCTGCTCAATAATCTTAACTTGATCAGCAACTGAAAATGCCTGCGGACAATAGGAAATTAGTTGCATGGTCCAAAATGTCAGCTACAGAATAGATTCCATTAATCCACTTTAACAGTGGATCCAATTCCAGGTGCAGTCCTCCAAACTCCCTAGAAACATTTTCACTAATGTAGTTCAAGGACAAAAAAAACTGCTGAAATTGCACGACTTTTGAGCATAATTTTTCTTGGAGTTGCCTCACGAAAAACAAATCAGAATACATTTCCCTAGTCATTCTGCACTAAGTTGGGATGGTGCTCAGAGACGTTTCCAATGATAAAAGTGGAATGGTAATTAAATTCAACTATTTTCATAGATTAGAAAAGGGTTCCACAATGGTTTAAATTGTTACATGTGCAAATCGGTTGTGCATTAATCATAGTACAAATCACACTTATGAAAAATGTTTCAATATATCCCAAGAAAATCTCCATGTGGCACCAGGAGTACCAGCACATTTAGTCTTGACAGTCTGTTACATAATATGCCAATAGGTGGTATAACTTGAGCAAAGATTGCAAAACACCCACTGTGCAGTTCACATTGCACGAATACCCATGCTTTAGCAAATGTGACATTGCCTCTGTGTATAGGGAGGAGAAAGTGAGGACTGCAGATTCTGGAGATCAAAGTTGAGAATGTGGTGCTGGAAAAGCACAGATCAGACAGCATCCGAGGAGCAGGAGAATCGACGTTTCAGGAATCCTGATGAAGGGCTTATGCCTGAAACGTTGATACTCCTGCTCCACAGAAGCTGCCTGACCTGCTGTGCTTTTCCAGTACTACACCTCCATGTATATACACATATCTGTGGGCAAGTGCAATCAAACAATAACAAAAATGCCTTTATCCTTACGACAAGAATCAGTCAAAGAAACTTTGTTATCCACACACTTGTACAGTTCCCTTCAGTCGAAGTAAATGTGAACCCTGCCAGTTAACAAATCAGCTC